>NW_026783036.1:0-47314 GCF_031769215.1 Ylistrum balloti
ACTTTTAGAGTTTCATAATCAATACATTTGCAGTTTCAAAGATAACAAATACACTTAACTTAAATTCCACATTTCACTTATTTCTCTCTAACCGCAATGAAATGCAATTATGTAACGAATTCCTAGTAGGTGTCATAACATCAAAAATGTGAAATTTCTAAAAACTCTAAAACTTTCAATATTTGTACTTTCGAGAATAACAAAATATATTTATACTCAGTTTATCATTCTCTACAATTTTGCCCAGAGAATTAATCGATTTTCGATGTTTTTTTTTATTGTTTTTTTTTTCTCTAATTTTCAAGAAAATCCATTTCTTCATAAAGGACATCATCAAGGAGTCGAAAAAAGAAAAAAAAAAACATTTTGAAAAGAATTTTAAAGCTTATTTCATGCCCTTTCCATTGATATATAAGGAAGTTTAGATAAACATATGCCTATTAGGAATAATTTCAGGGTTAAATGTAAAAGCGTATAAACCACATCATAAATTGGTACATTACGTTTTTCAAAAGAAAAATGTAATTGATCTAACAATTTTGAGGTGCATTATGTAACGAATTCGATTTTTGCAGTCGAATAACTATTAAGCTATAAAGAATCCGGATTAGACGAAACGACAGCATTTTCGATGAACTTTAGCTGTGTTATAATGGTTCAAAATGAAAAAAAAAAAAAAATCAAAAACATGTCCAGCTTTCGTTACAAAATTGCTCGTTACATAATTGCACACATTAAAGTTACATTATTGCACGATTATGTTACACTATTGCACACTTTCGTTACAAAATTGCAAACTTTCGTACACTTGCAAAATTTTCGTTACAAAATTGCAAACTTTCGTTACGAAAATGGCAAGTGTTGATAATCCTTAACCTAACCCCATCCCGAACCCTAATCCTAATCCTAACCCTAACAGATATAATTGTAAGTTATACAACACTAAACATGCACCATTTGTAACATTGGACGCATAATACTTATCGCTAGTAATACGTACCACGTAGTAAACTGGTAAAATATTCCACATACAAGACATACCACATGTAACATATAGCATTCATAATTGCAAATGGCTAGGGTTTACTTTTAGAGTTTCATAATCAATACATTTGCAGTTTCAAAGATAACAAATACACTTAACTTAAATTCCACATTTCACTTATTTCTCTCTAACCGCAATGAAATGCAATTATGTAACGAATTCCTAGTAGGTGTCATAACATCAAAAATGTGAAATTTCTAAAAACTCTAAAACTTTCAATATTTGTACTTTCGAGAATAACAAAATATATTTATACTCAGTTTATCATTCTCTACAATTTTGCCCAGAGAATTAATCGATTTTCGATGTTTTTTATTTTTTTTTTCTCTAATTTTCAAGAAAATCCATTTCTTCATAAAGGACATCATCAAGAAGTCAAAAAAAAAAAAAAAAAAAAAAACATTTTGAAAAGAATTTTAAAGCTTATTTCATGCCCTTTCCATTGACATATAAGGAAGTTTAGATAAACATATGCACATTTAGATAAACATATGCCTATTAGGAATAATTTCAGGGTTAAATGTAAAAGCGTATAAACCACATCATAAATTGGTACATTACGTTTTTCAAAAGAAAAATGTGGTGCATTATGTAACGAATTCGATTTTTGCAGTCGAATAACTATTAAGCTATAAAGAATCCGGATTAGACGAAACGACAGCATTTTCGATGAACTTTAGCTGTATTATAATGGTTCAAAATGAAAAAAAAAAAATCAAAAACATGTCCAGCTTTCGTTACAAAATTGCTCGTTACATAATTGCACACATTAAAGTTACATTATTGCACGATTATGTTACACTATTGCACACTTTCGTTACAAAATTGCAAACTTTCGTACACTTGCAAAATTTTCGTTACAAAATTGCAAACTTTCGTTACGAAAATGGCAAGTGTTGATAATCCTTAACCTAACCCCATCCCGAACCCTAATCCTAATCCTAACCCTAACAGATATAATTGTAAGTTATACAACACTAAACATGCACCATTTGTAACATTGGACGCATAATACTTATCGCTAGTAATACGTACCACTGGTAAAATATTCCACATACAAGACATACCACATGTAACATATAGCATTCATAATTGCAAATGGCTAGGGTTTACTTTTAGAGTTTCATAATCAATACATTTGCAGTTTCAAAGATAACAAATACACTTAACTTAAATTCCACATTTCACTTATTTCTCTCTAACCGCAATGAAATGCAATTATGTAACGAATTCCTAGTAGGTGTCATAACATCAAAAATGTGAAATTTCTAAAAACTCTAAAACTTTCAATATTTGTACTTTCGAGAATAACAAAATATATTTATACTCAGTTTATCATTCTCTACAATTTTGCCCAGAGAATTAATCGATTTTCGATGTTTTTTTTTATTGTTTTTTTTTTCTCTAATTTTCAAGAAAATCCATTTCTTCATAAAGGACATCATCAAGAAGTCGAAAAAAAAAAAAAAAAAAACATTTTGAAAAGAATTTTAAAGCTTATTTCATGCCCTTTCCATTGATATATAAGGAAGTTTAGATAAACATATGCCTATTAGGAATAATTTCAGGGTTAAATGTAAAAGCGTATAAACCACATCATAAATTGGTACATTACGTTTTTCAAAAGAAAAATGTAATTGATCTAACAATTTTGAGGTGCATTATGTAACGAATTCGATTTTTGCAGTCGAATAACTATTAAGCTATAAAGAATCCGGATTAGACGAAACGACAGCATTTTCGATGAACTTTAGCTGTGTTATAATGGTTCAAAATGAAAAAAAAAAAAAAAAAAATCAAAAACATGTCCAGCTTTCGTTACAAAATTGCTCGTTACATAATTGCACACATTAAAGTTACATTATTGCACGATTATGTTACACTATTGCACACTTTCGTTACAAAATTGCAAACTTTCGTACACTTGCAAAATTTTCGTTACAAAATTGCAAACTTTCGTTACGAAAATGGCAAGTGTTGATAATCCTTAACCTAACCCCATCCCGAACCCTAATCCTAATCCTAACCCTAACAGATATAATTGTAAGTTATACAACACTAAACATGCACCATTTGTAACATTGGACGCATAATACTTATCGCTAGTAATACGTACCACTGGTAAAATATTCCACATACAAGACATACCACATGTAACATATAGCATTCATAATTGCAAATGGCTAGGGTTTACTTTTAGAGTTTCATAATCAATACATTTGCAGTTTCAAAGATAACAAATACACTTAACTTAAATTCCACATTTCACTTATTTCTCTCTAACCGCAATGAAATGCAATTATGTAACGAATTCCTAGTAGGTGTCATAACATCAAAAATGTGAAATTTCTAAAAACTCTAAAACTTTCAATATTTGTACTTTCGAGAATAACAAAATATATTTATACTCAGTTTATCATTCTCTACAATTTTGCCCAGAGAATTAAGATTTTCGATGTTTTTTTTTATTGTTTTTTTTTTTCTCTAATTTTCAAGAAAATCCATTTCTTCATAAAGGACATCATCAAGAAGTCGAAAAAAAAAAAAAAAAAAAACATTTTGAAAAGAATTTTAAAGCTTATTTCATGCCCTTTCCATTGATATATAAGGAAGTTTAGATAAACATATGCCTATTAGGAATAATTTCAGGGTTAAATGTAAAAGCGTATAAACCACATCATAAATTGGTACATTACGTTTTTCAAAAGAAAAAAATGATCTAACAATTTTGGTGCATTATGTAACGAATTCGATTTTTGCAGTCGAATAACTATTAAGCTATAAAGAATCCGGATTAGACGAAACGACAGCATTTTCGATGAACTTTAGCTGTGTTATAATGGTTCAAAATGAAAAAAAAAAAAAAATCAAAAACATGTCCAGCTTTCGTTACAAAATTGCTCGTTACATAATTGCACACATTAAAGTTACATTATTGCACGATTATGTTACACTATTGCACACTTTCGTTACAAAATTGCAAACTTTCGTTACGAAAATGGCAAGTGTTGATAATCCTTAACCTAACCCCATCCCGAACCCTAATCCTAATCCTAACCCTAACAGATATAATTGTAAGTTATAC
The DNA here is from genome assembly GCF_031769215.1 of Ylistrum balloti. Taxonomy (NCBI): domain Eukaryota; kingdom Metazoa; phylum Mollusca; class Bivalvia; order Pectinida; family Pectinidae; genus Ylistrum; species Ylistrum balloti. The sequence continues at coordinate 4,131 of NW_026783036.1, forward strand.
AACACTAAACATGCACCATTTGTAACATTGGACGCATAATACTTATCGCTAGTAATACGTACCACTGGTAAAATATTCCACATACAAGACATACCACATGTAACATATAGCATTCATAATTGCAAATGGCTAGGGTTTACTTTTAGAGTTTCATAATCAATACATTTGCAGTTTCAAAGATAACAAATACACTTAACTTAAATTCCACATTTCACTTATTTCTCTCTAACCGCAATGAAATGCAATTATGTAACGAATTCCTAGTAGGTGTCATAACATCAAAAATGTGAAATTTCTAAAAACTCTAAAACTTTCAATATTTGTACTTTCGAGAATAACAAAATATATTTATACTCAGTTTATCATTCTCTACAATTTTGCCCAGAGAATTAATCGATTTTCGATGTTTTTTTTTTCTCTAATTTTCAAGAAAATCCATTTCTTCATAAAGGACATCATCAAGAAGTAGAAAAAAAATATTTTGAAAAGAATTTTAAAGCTTATTTCATGCCCTTTCCATTGATATATAAGGAAGTTTAGATAAACATATGCCTATTAGGAATAATTTCAGGGTTAAATGTAAAAGCGTATAAACCACATCATAAATTGGTACATTACGTTTTTCAAAAATATAAAATGTGGTGTACTTTTGTAATATATCCCAGTGAGAACACATACTTCTTTTAACAAATGTCACTTATAACACACATAACACTTACTACTTTTAGCATATACAACTCACAACATATAACATTTATAACATATAGCACATTTGTAATCTATCACACACATAACATATGCTTCTTTAACATGTACCACTCATAACACGTGTTACTCGTAAAATTTACCGCTCATAACATATACAATTGTAAAATTTACCACTTGTAACATATACCACTCACATCATGTTATATAAACGACTTGTAACATATACCATTCATAATTGCAAATGGCTAGGGTTTACTTTTAGAGTTTCATAATCAATACATTTGCAGTTTCAAAGATAACAAATACACTTAACTTAACGTTTGCTGTTCTTTTCTATTCCACATTTCACTTATTTCTCTCTAACCGCAATGAAATGCAATTATGTAACGAATTCCTTGTAGGTGTCATAACATCAAAAATGTGAAATTTCAAAAAACTCTAAAACTTTCAATATTTGTACTTTCGAGAATAACAAAATATATTTATACTCAGTTTATCATTCTCTACAATTTTGCCCAGAGAATTAATCGATTTTCGATGTTTTTTAATTTTTTTTTTTTCTCTAATTTTCAAGAAAATCCATTTCTTCATAAAGGACATCATCATTCTAAGCTCAAGAAGTCGAAAAAAACATTTTGAAAAGAATTTTAAAGCTTATTTCATGCCCTTTCCATTGATATATAAGGAAGTTTAGATAAACATATGCCTATTAGGAATAATTTCAGGGTTAAATCTAAAAGCGTATAAACCACATCATAAATTGGTACATTACGTTTTTCAAAAGAAAAATGTAATTGATCTAACAATTTTGAGGTGCATTATGTAACGAATTCGATTTTTGCAGTCGAATAACTATTAAGCTATAAAGAATCCGGATTAGACGAAACGACAGCATTTTCGATGAACTTTAGCTGTGTTATAATGGTTCAAAATAAAAAAAAAAAAAATCAAAAACATGTCCAGCTTTCGTTACAAAATTGCTCGTTACATAATTGCACATTAAAGTTACATTATTGCACGATTATGTTACACTATTGCACACTTTCGTTACAAAATTGCAAACTTTCGTACACTTGCAAAATTTTCGTTACAAAATTGCAAAATTTTCGTTAAAAAATTGCAAACTTTCGTTACGAAAATGGCAAGTGTTGATAATCCTTAACCTAACCCCAACCCTTACCCTAATCCTAATCCTAACCCTAACCCTAACAGATATAAATTGTAAGATATACTACACTAAACATGCACCATTTGTAACATTAGACGCATAATACTTATCGCTTGTAATACGTACCACTTATAAAATATACCACACATAACATATATCAATTTCAATATATAATAATACCATGTGCCATTTGTAACATCGAAAACTCTTATCGCGTATCACTTGTAATACCACTGGTAAAATATACCACACACAAGACATACCACATGTAACATATAGCATTCATAACATACAACATATGTCTCATTTTACAAATCGTTCTCTGTCGCAACTGTAACATATACCACTCTCAACACGTACCAACATGTAACGTATACCACTTTTAACATATACCTATCATAACACGTACTGTTTGTAACATATTCCACTTGGAACATATATACCACTCATAAAATGTATCTCTCATAACATAAAATTTACCAATTGTAACATATACCACTCACATCATGTTATATACACCACTTTTAACATATACCATTCACAACATGTACTAATCCACTCATAACATATAACACTTTTAACATTAAACACTCATAACATGTAATACTTGTAACATATAAAACTCATAACATGTACCACTCATAACATTTACAATTTGTAAAATTTACCACTTGTAACATATACCAATCACATCATGTTATATACACCACTTGTAACATATACCATTCATAACACATACCACTTATTTACTATAACACAATTAACATGTGCCACTTGCAAAATATAACACACATAACATATAAAACTCATTATAAAACTCACGTTCGACATTAAACATGTGTCACTCACATCATGTACCACTAGTAACATATAACACTAGTAATATATACCACTCTTGTAACTTTTGTAATATATCCCAGTGAGAACACATACTACTTTTAACAAATGTCACTTATAACACTCATAACACACTACTTTTAGCATATACAACTCACAACATATAACATTTATAACATATAGCACACTTGTAAACTATCACACACATAACATATGCTTCTTTAACATGTACCACTCATAACACGTGTTACTTGTAAAATTTAACCATGTAATACTTGTAACATTTACCGCTCATAACATATACAATTGTAAAATTTACCACTTGTAACATATACCACTCACATCATGTTATATAAACGACTTGTAACATATACCATTCATAATTGCAAATGGCTAGGGTTTACTTTTAGAGTTTCATAATCAATACATTTGCAGTTTCAAAGATAACAAATACACTTAACTTAACGTTTGCTGTTCTTTTCTATTCCACATTTCACTTATTTCTCTCTAACCGCAATGAAATGCAATTATGTAACGAATTCCTTGTAGGTGTCATAACATCAAAAATGTGAAATTTCAAAAAACTCTAAAACTTTCAATATTTGTACTTTCGAGAATAACAAAATATATTTATACTCAGTTTATCATTCTCTACAATTTTGCCCAGAGAATTAATCGATTTTCGATGTTTATTTTTTTTATTTTTTTTTTTTAAATTTTCAAGAAAATCCATTTATTCATTTGGTTTTTTTCATCATTCTAAGCTCAAGAAGTAAAAAAAAAAAAAAAAAAAAAAAAAAACATTTTGAAAAGAATTTTAAAGCTTATTTCATGCCCTTTCCATTGATATATAAGGAAGTTTAGATAAACATATGCCTATTAGGAATAATTTCAGGGTTAAATCTAAAAGCGTATAAACCACATCATCAATTGGTACATTACGTTTTTCAAAAGAAAAATGTAATTGATCTAACAATTTTGAGGTGCATTATGTAACGAATTCGATTTTTGCAGTCGAATAACTATTAAGCTATAAAGAATCCGGATTAGACGAAACGACAGCATTTTCGATGAACTTTAGCTGTGTTATAATGGTTCAAAATGAAAAAAAAAATCAAAAACATGTCCAGCTTTCGTTACAAAATTGCTCGTTACATAATTGCACATTAAAGTTACATTATTGCACGATTATGTTACACTATTGCACACTTTCGTTACAAAATTGCAAACTTTCGTACACTTGCAAAATTTTCGTTACAAAATTGCAAACTTTCGTTACGAAAATGGCAAGTGTTGATAATCCTTAACCTAACCCCAACCCTAACCCTAATCCTAATCCTAACCCTAACCCTAACAGATATAAATTGTAAGATATACTACACTAAACATGCACCATTTGTAACATTGGACGCATAATACTTATCGCTTGTAATACGTACCACTTATAAAATATACCACACATAACATATATCAATTTCAATATATAATAATACCATGTGCCATTTGTAACATCGAAAACTCTTATCGCGTATCACTTGTAATACCACTGGTAAAATATACCACACACAAGACATACCACATGTAACATATAGCATTCATAACATACAACATATGTCTCATTTTACAAATCGTTCTCTGTCGCAACTGTAACATATACCACCCTCAACACGTACCAACATGTAACGTATACCACTTTTAACATATACCTATCATAACACGTACTGTTTGTAACATATTCCACTTGGAACATATATACCACTCATAAAATGTATCTCTCATAACATAAAATTTACCAGTTGTAACATATACCACTCACATCATGTTATATACACCACTTTTAACATATACCATTCACAACATGTACTAATCCACTCATAACATATAACACTTTTAACATTAAACACTCATAACATGTAATACTTGTAACATATAAAACTCATAACATGTACCACTCATAACATTTACAATTTGTAAAATTTACCACTTGTAACATATACCAATCACATCATGTTATATACACCACTTGTAACATATACCATTCATAACACATACCACTTATTTACTATAACACAATTAACATGTGCCACTTGCAAAATATAACACACATAACATATAAAACTCATTATAAAACTCACGTTCGACATTAAACATGTGTCACTCACATCATGTACCACTAGTAACATATAACACTAGTAATATATACCACTCTTGTAACTTTTGTAATATATCCCAGTGAGAACACATACTACTTTTAACAAATGTCACTTATAACACTCATAACACTTACTACTTTTAGCATATACAACTCACAACATATAACATTTATAACATATAGCACACTTGTAAACTATCACACACATAACATATGCTTCTTTAACATGTACCACTCATAACACGTGTTACTTGTAAAATTTAACCATGTAATACTTGTAACATTTACCGCTCATAACATATACAATTGTAAAATTTACCACTTGTAACATATACCACTCACATCATGTTATATAAACGACTTGTAACATATACCATTCATAATTGCAAATGGCTAGGGTTTACTTTTAGAGTTTCATAATCAATACATTTGCAGTTTCAAAGATAACAAATACACTTAACTTAACGTTTGCTGTTCTTTTCTATTCCACATTTCACTTATTTCTCGCTAACCGCAATGATATGCAATTATGTAACGAATCCCTTGTAGGTGTCATAACATCAAACATGTGAAATTTCAAAAAACTCTAAAACTTTCAATATTTGTACTTTCGAGAATAACAAAATATATTTATACTCAGTTTATCATTCTCTACAATTTTGCCCAGAGAATTAATCGATTTTCGATGTTTTTTATTTTTTTTTTCTCTAATTTTCAAGAAAATCCATTTCTTCATAAAGGACATCATCATTCTAAGCTCAAGAAAAAAAAAAAAAAAAAAAAAAACATTTTGAAAAGAATTTTAAAGCTTATTTCATGCCCTTTCCATTGATATATAAGGAAGTTTAGATAAACATATGCCTATTAGGAATAATTTCAGGGTTAAATCTAAAAGCGTATAAACCACATCATCAATTGGTACATTACGTTTTTCAAAAGAAAAATGTAATTGATCTAACAATTTTGAGGTGCATTATGTAACGAATTCGATTTTTGCAGTCGAATAACTATTAAGCTATAAAGAATCCGGATTAGACGAAACGACAGCATTTTCGATGAACTTTAGCTGTGTTATAATGGTTCAAAATGAAAAAAAAAATCAAAAACATGTCCAGCTTTCGTTACAAAATTGCTCGTTACATAATTGCACATTAAAGTTACATTATTGCACGATTATGTTACACTATTGCACACTTTCGTTACAAAATTGCAAACTTTCGTACACTTGCAAAATTTTCGTTACAAAATTGCAAACTTTCGTTACGAAAATGGCAAGTGTTGATAATCCTTAACCTAACCCCAACCCTAACCCTAATCCTAATCCTAACCCTAACCCTAACAGATATAAATTGTAAGATATACTACACTAAACATGCACCATTTGTAACATTGGACGCATAATACTTATCGCTTGTAATACGTACCACTTATAAAATATACCACACATAACATATATCAATTTCAATATATAATAATACCATGTGCCATTTGTAACATCGAAAACTCTTATCGCGTATCACTTGTAATACCACTGGTAAAATATACCACACACAAGACATACCACATGTAACATATAGCATTCATAACATACAACATATGTCTCATTTTACAAATCGTTCTCTGTCGCAACTGTAACATATACCACTCTCAACACGTACCAACATGTAACGTATACCACTTTTAACATATACCTATCATAACACGTACTGTTTGTAACATATTCCACTTGGAACATATATACCACTCATAAAATGTATCTCTCATAACATCAAATTTACCAGTTGTAACATACCACTCACATCATGTTATATACACCACTTTTAACATATACCATTCACAACATGTACTAATCCACTCATAACATATAACACTTTTAACATTAAACACTCATAACATGTAATACTTGTAACATATAAAACTCATAACATGTACCACTCATAACATTTACAATTTGTAAAATTTACCACTTGTAACATATACCAATCACATCATATTATATACACCACTTGTAACATATACCATTCATAACACATACCACTTATTTACTATAACACAATTAACATGTGCCACTTGCAAAATATAACACACATAACATATAAAACTCATTATAAAACTCACGTTCGACATTAAACATGTGTCACTCACATCATGTACCACTAGTAACATATAACACTAGTAATATATACCACTCTTGTAACTTTTGTAATATATCCCAGTGAGAACACATACTACTTTTAACAAATGTCACTTATAACACTCATAACACTTACTACTTTTAGCATATACAACTCACAACATATAACATTTATAACATATAGCACACTTGTAAACTATCACACACATAACATATGCTTCTTTAACATGTACCACTCATAACACGTGTTACTTGTAAAATTTAACCATGTAATACTTGTAACATTTACCGCTCATAACATATACAATTGTAAAATTTACCACTTGTAACATATACCACTCACATCATGTTATATAAACGACTTGTAACATATACCATTCATAATTGCAAATGGCTAGGGTTTACTTTTAGAGTTTCATAATCAATACATTTGCAGTTTCAAAGATAACAAATACACTTAACTTAACGTTTGCTGTTCTTTTCTATTCCACATTTCACTTATTTCTCTCTAACCGCAATGAAATGCAATTATGTAACGAATTCCTTGTAGGTGTCATAACATCAAAAATGTGAAATTTCAAAAAACTCTAAAACTTTCAATATTTGTACTTTCGAGAATAACAAAATATATTTATACTCAGTTTATCATTCTCTACAATTTTGCCCAGAGAATTAATCGATTTTCGATGTTTTTTTTTTTTTTTTTTTTCTCTAATTTTCAAGAAAATCCATTTCTTCATAAAGGACATCATCATTCTAAGCTCAAGAAGTCGAAAAAAAAAAAAAAAAACATTTTGAAAAGAATTTTAAAGCTTATTTCATGCCCTTTCCATTGATATATAAGGAAGTTTAGATAAACATATGCCTATTAGGAATAATTTCAGGGTTAAATCTAAAAGCGTATAAACCACATCATCAATTGGTACATTACGTTTTTCAAAAGAAAAATGTAATTGATCTAACAATTTTGAGGTGCATTATGTAACGAATTCGATTTTTGCAGTCGAATAACTATTAAGCTATAAAGAATCCGGATTAGACGAAACGACAGCATTTTCGATGAACTTTAGCTGTGTTATAATGGTTCAAAATGAAAAAAAAAATCAAAAACATGTCCAGCTTTCGTTACAAAATTGCTCGTTACATAATTGCACATTAAAGTTACATTATTGCACGATTATGTTACACTATTGCACACTTTCGTTACAAAATTGCAAACTTTCGTACACTTGCAAAATTTTCGTTACAAAATTGCAAACTTTCGTTACGAAAATGGCAAGTGTTGATAATCCTTAACCTAACCCCAACCCTAACCCTAATCCTAACCCTAACCCTAACAGATATAAAATTGTAAGATATACTACACTAAACATGCACCATTTGTAACATTGGACGCATAATACTTATCGCCTGTAATACGTACATTAGACGCATAATACTTATCGCTTGTAATACGTACCACTTATAAAATATACCACACATAACATATATCAATTTCAATATATAATAATACCATGTGCCATTTGTAACATCGAAAACTCTTATCGCGTATCACTTGTAATACCACTGGTAAAATATACCACACACAAGACATACCACATGTAACATATAGCATTCATAACATACAACATATGTCTCATTTTACAAATCGTTCTCTGTCGCAACTGTAACATATACCACTCTCAACACGTACCAACATGTAACGTATACCACTTTTAACATATACCTATCATAACACGTACTGTTTGTAACATATTCCACTTGGAACATATATACCACTCATAAAATGTATCTCTCATAACATAAAATTTACCAGTTGTAACATATACCACTCACATCATGTTATATACACCACTTTTAACATATACCATTCACAACATGTACTAATCCACTCATAACATATAACACTTTTAACATTTAACACTCATAACATGTACCACTCATAACATTTACAATTTGTAAAATTTACCACTTGTAACATATACCAATCACATCATGTTATATACACCACTTGTAACATATACCATTCATAACACATACCACTTATTTACTATAACACAATTAACATGTGCCACTTGCAAAATATAACACACATAACATATAAAACTCATTATAAAACTCACGTTCGACATTAAACATGTGTCACTCACATCATGTACCACTAGTAACATATAACACTAGTAATATATACCACTCTTGTAACTTTTGTAATATATCCCAGTGAGAACACATACTACTTTTAACAAATGTCACTTATAACACTCATAACACTTACTACTTTTAGCATATACAACTCACAACATATAACATTTATAACATATAGCACACTTGTAAACTATCACACACATAACATATGCTTCTTTAACATGTACCACTCATAACACGTGTTACTTGTAAAATTTAACCATGTAATACTTGTAACATTTACCGCTCATAACATATACAATTGTAAAATTTACCACTTGTAACATATACCACTCACATCATGTTATATAAACGACTTGTAACATATACCATTCATAATTGCAAATGGCTAGGGTTTACTTTTAGAGTTTCATAATCAATACATTTGCAGTTTCAAAGATAACAAATACACTTAACTTAACGTTTGCTGTTCTTTTCTATTCCACATTTCACTTATTTCTCTCTAACCGCAATGAAATGCAATTATGTAACGAATTCCTTGTAGGTGTCATAACATCAAAAATGTGAAATTTCAAAAAACTCTAAAACTTTCAATATTTGTACTTTCGAGAATAACAAAATATATTTATACTCAGTTTATCATTCTCTACAATTTTGCCCAGAGAATTAATCGATTTTCGATTTTTTTTTTTTTTTTTCTCTAATTTTCAAGAAAATCCATTTCTTCATAAAGGACATCATCATTCTAAGCTCAAGAAGTCGAAAAAAAAAAAAAAAAAACATTTTGAAAAGAATTTTAAAGCTTATTTCATGCCCTTTCCATTGATATATAAGGAAGTTTAGATAAACATATGCCTATTAGGAATAATTTCAGGGTTAAATCTAAAAGCGTATAAACCACATCATCAATTGGTACATTACGTTTTTCAAAAGAAAAATGTAATTGATCTAACAATTTTGAGGTGCATTATGTAACGAATTCGATTTTTGCAGTCGAATAACTATTAAGCTATAAAGAATCCGGATTAGACGAAACGACAGCATTTTCGATGAACTTTAGCTGTGTTATAATGGTTCAAAATGAAAAAAAAAATCAAAAACATGTCCAGCTTTCGTTACAAAATTGCTCGTTACATAATTGCACATTAAAGTTACATTATTGCACGATTATGTTACACTATTGCACACTTTCGTTACAAAATTGCAAACTTTCGTACACTTGCAAAATTTTCGTTACAAAATTGCAAACTTTCGTTACGAAAATGGCAAGTGTTGATAATCCTTAACCTAACCCCAACCCTAACCCTAATCCTAATCCTAACCCTAACCCTAACAGATATAAATTGTAAGATATACTACACTAAACATGCACCATTTGTAACATTAGACGCATAATACTTATCGCTTGTAATACGTACCACTTATAAAATATACCACACATAACATATATCAATTTCAATATATAATAATACCATGTGCCATTTGTAACATCGAAAACTCTTATCGCGTATCACTTGTAATACCACTGGTAAAATATACCACACACAAGACATACCACATGTAACATATAGCATTCATAACATACAACATATGTCTCATTTTACAAATCGTTCTCTGTCGCAACTGTAACATATACCACTCTCAACACGTACCAACATGTAACGTATACCACTTTTAACATATACCTATCATAACACGTACTGTTTGTAACATATTCCACTTGGAACATATATACCACTCAATGTATCTCTCATAACATAAAATTTAAAATTTACCATTGTTATAACATATACCACTCACATCATGTTATATACACCACTTTTAACATATACCATTCACAACATGTACTAATCCACTCATAACATATAACACTTTTAACATTAAACACTCATAACATGTAATACTTGTAACATATAAAACTCATAACATGTACCACTCATAACATTTACAATTTGTAAAATTTACCACTTGTAACATATACCAATCACATCATGTTATATACACCACTTGTAACATATACCATTCATAACACATACCACTTATTTACTATAACACAATTAACATGTGCCACTTGCAAAATATAACACACATAACATATAAAACTCATTATAAAACTCACGTTCGACATTAAACATGTGTCACTCACATCATGTACCACTGGTAACATATAACACTAATAATATATACCTCTCTTGTACTTTTGTAATATATCCCAGTGAGAACACATACTACTTTTAACAAATGTCACTTATAACACTCATAACACTTACTACTTTTAGCATATACAACTCACAACATATAACATTTATAACATATAGCACACTTGTAAACTATCACACACATAACATATGCTTCTTTAACATGTACCACTCATAACACGTGTTACTTGTAAAATTTAACCATGTAATACTTGTAACATTTACCGCTCATAACATATACAATTGTAAAATTTACCACTTGTAACATATACCACTCACATCATGTTATATAAACGACTTGTAACATATACCATTCATAATTGCAAATGGCTAGGGTTTACTTTTAGAGTTTCATAATCAATACATTTGCAGTTTCAAAGATAACAAATACACTTAACTTAACGTTTGCTGTTCTTTTCTATTCCACATTTCACTTATTTCTCTCTAACCGCAATGAAATGCAATTATGTAACGAATTCCTTGTAGGTGTCATAACATCAAACATGTGAAATTTCAAAAAACTCTAAAACTTTCAATATTAGTAATTTCGAGAATAACAAAATATATTTATACTCAGTTTATCATTCTCTACAATTTTGCCCAGAGAATTAATCGATTTTCGATGTTTTTTTATTTTTTTTTCTCTAATTTTCAAGAAAATCCATTTCTTCATAAAGGACATCATCATTCTAAGCTCAAGAAGTCGAAAAAAAAAAAAAAAAAAAAACATTTTGAAAAGAATTTTAAAGCTTATTTCATGCCCTTTCCATTGATATATAAGGAAGTTTAGATAAACATATGCCTATTAGGAATAATTTCAGGGTTAAATCTAAAAGCGTATAAACCACATCATCAATTGGTACATTACGTTTTTCAAAAGAAAAATGTAATTGATCTAACAATTTTGAGGTGCATTATGTAACGAATTCGATTTTTGCAGTCGAATAACTATTAAGCTATAAAGAATCCGGATTAGACGAAACGACAGCATTTTCGATGAACTTTAGCTGTGTTATAATGGTTCAAAATGAAAAAAAAAAATAAAAAAACATGTCCAGCTTTCGTTACAAAATTGCTCGTTACATAATTGCACATTAAAGTTACATTATTGCACGATTATGTTACACTATTGCACACTTTCGTTACAAAATTGCAAACTTTCGTACACTTGCAAAATTTTCGTTACAAAATTGCAAACTTTCGTTACGAAAATGGCAAGTGTTGATAATCCTTAACCTAACCCCAACCCTAATCCTAATCCTAACCCTAACCCTAACAGATATAAATTGTAAGATATACTACACTAAACATGCACCATTTGTAACATTAGACGCATAATACTTATCGCTTGTAATACGTACCACTTATAAAATATACCACACATAACATATATCAATTTCAATATATAATAATACCATGTGCCATTTGTAACATCGAAAACTCTTATCGCGTATCACTTGTAATACCACTGGTAAAATATACCACACACAAGACATACCACATGTAACATATAGCATTCATAACATACAACATATGTCTCAGTTTACAAATCGTTCTCTGTCGCAACTGTAACATATACCACTCTCAACACGTACCAACATGTAACGTATACCACTTTTAACATATACCTATCATAACACGTACTGTTTGTAACATATTCCACTTGGAACATATATACCACTCATAAAATGTATCTCTCATAACATAAAATTTACCAGTTGTAACATATACCACTCACATCATGTTATATACACCACTTTTAACATATACCATTCACAACATGTACTAATCCACTCATAACATATAACACTTTTAACATTAAACACTCATAACATGTAATACTTGTAACATATAAAACTCATAACATGTACCACTCATAACATTTACAATTTGTAAAATTTACCACTTGTAACATATACCAATCACATCATGTTATATACACCACTTGTAACATATACCATTCATAACACATACCACTTATTTACTATAACACAATTAACATGTGCCACTTGCAACATATAAAACTCATACCACGTTCGACATTAAACATGTGTCACTCACATCATGTACCACTAGTAACATATAACACTAGTAATATATACCACTCTTGTAACTTTTGTAATATATCCCAGTGAGAACACATACTACTTTTAACAAATGTCACTTATAACACTCATAACACTTACTACTTTTAGCATATACAACTCACAACATATAACATTTATAACATATAGCACACTTGTAAACTATCACACACATAACATATGCTTCTTTAACATGTACCACTCATAACACGTGTTACTTGTAAAATTTAACCATGTAATACTTGTAACATTTACCGCTCATAACATATACAATTGTAAAATTTACCACTTGTAACATATACCACTCACATCATGTTATATAAACGACTTGTAACATATACCATTCATAATTGCAAATGGCTAGGGTTTACTTTTAGAGTTTCATAATCAATACATTTGCAGTTTCAAAGATAACAAATACACTTAACTTAACGTTTGCTGTTCTTTTCTATTCCACATTTCACTTATTTCTCTCTAACCGCAATGAAATGCAATTATGTAACGAATTCCTTGTAGGTGTCATAACATCAAAAATGTGAAATTTCAAAAAACTCTAAAACTTTCAATATTTGTACTTTCGAGAATAACAAAATATATTTATACTCAGTTTATCATTCTCTACAATTTTGCCCAGAGAATTAATCGATTTTCGATGTTTTTTATTTTTTTTTCTCTAATTTTCAAGAAAATCCATTTCTTCATAAAGGACATCATCATTCTAAGCTCAAGAAGTCGAAAAAAAAAAAAAAAAAACATTTTGAAAAGAATTTTAAAGCTTATTTCATGCCCTTTCCATTGATATATAAGGAAGTTTAGATAAACATATGCCTATTAGGAATAATTTCAGGGTTAAATCTAAAAGCGTATAAACCACATCATCAATTGGTACATTACGTTTTTCAAAAGAAAAATGTAATTGATCTAACAATTTTGAGGTGCATTAATTAAGGTGTAACGAATTCGATTTTTGCAGTCGAATAACTATTAAGCTATAAAGAATCTGGATTAGACGAAACGACAGCATTTTCGATGAACTTTAGCTGTGTTATAATGGTTCAAAATGAAAAAAAAAATCAAAAACATGTCCAGCTTTCGTTACAAAATTGCTCGTTACATAATTGCACATTAAAGTTACATTATTGCACGATTATGTTACACTATTGCACACTTTCGTTACAAAATTGCAAACTTTCGTACACTTGCAAAATTTTCGTTACAAAATTGCAAACTTTCGTTACGAAAATGGCAAGTGTTGATAATCCTTAACCTAACCCCAACCCTAACCCTAATCCTAATCCTAACCCTAACCCTAACAGATATAAATTGTAAGATATACTACACTAAACATGCACCATTTGTAACATTAGACGCATAACACTTATCGCTTGTAATACGTACCACTTATAAAATATACCACACATAACATATATCAATTTCAATATATAATAATACCATGTGCCATTTGTAACATCGAAAACTCTTATCGCGTATCACTTGTAATACCACTGGTAAAATATACCACACACAAGACATACCACATGTAACATATAGCATTCATAACATACAACATATGTCTCATTTTACAAATCGTTCTCTGTCGCAACTGTAACATATACCACTCTCAACACGTACCAACATGTAACGTATACCACTTTTAACATATACCTATCATAACACGTACTGTTTGTAACATATTCCACTTGGAACATATATACCACTCATAAAATGTATCTCTCATAACATAAAATTTACCAGTTGTAACATATACCACTCACATCATGTTATATACACCACTTTTAACATATACCATTCACAACATGTACTAATCCACTCATAACATATAACACTTTTAACATTAAACACTCATAACATGTAATACTTGTAACATATAAAACTCATAACATGTACCACTCATAACATTTACAATTTGTAAAATTTACCACTGTAACATGTAACAT
Source organism: Ylistrum balloti (assembly GCF_031769215.1). NCBI lineage: Eukaryota > Metazoa > Mollusca > Bivalvia > Pectinida > Pectinidae > Ylistrum > Ylistrum balloti. The sequence continues at coordinate 19,515 of NW_026783036.1, forward strand.
ATACCAATCACATCATGTTATATACACCACTTGTAACATATACCATTCATAACACATACCACTTATTTACTATAACACAATTAACATGTGCCACTTGCAAAATATAACACACATAACATATAAAACTCATTATAAAACTCACGTTCGACATTAAACATGTGTCACTCACATCATGTACCACTAGTAACATATAACACTAGTAATATATACCACTCTTGTAACTTTTGTAATATATCCCAGTGAGAACACATACTACTTTTAACAAATGTCACTTATAACACTCATAACACTTACTACTTTTAGCATATACAACTCACAACATATAACATTTATAACATATAGCACACTTGTAAACTATCACACACATAACATATGCTTCTTTAACATGTACCACTCATAACACGTGTTACTTGTAAAATTTAACCATGTAATACTTGTAACATTTACCGCTCATAACATATACAATTGTAAAATTTATCACTTGTAACATATACCACTCACATCATGTTTTAAACGACTTGTAACATATACCATTCATAATTGCAAATGGCTAGGGTTTACTTTTAGAGTTTCATAATCAATACATTTGCAGTTTCAAAGATAACAAATACACTTAACTTAACGTTTGCTGTTCTTTTCTATTCCACATTTCACTTATTTCTCTCTAACCGCAATGAAATGCAATTATGTAACGAATTCCTTGTAGGTGTCATAACATCAAAAATGTGAAATTTCAAAAAACTCTAAAACTTTCAATATTTGTACTTTCGAGAATAACAAAATATATTTATACTCAGTTTATCATTCTCTACAATTTTGCCCAGAGAATTAATCGATTTTCGATGTTTTTTTATTTTTTTTCTCTAATTTTCAAGAAAATCCATTTCTTCATAAAGGACATCATCATTCTAAGCTCAAGAAGTCGAAAAAAAAAACATTTTGAAAAGAATTTTAAAGCTTATTTCATGCCCTTTCCATGGATATATAGGAAGTTTAGATAAACATATGCCTATTAGGAATAATTTCAGGGTTAAATCTAAAAGCGTATAAACCACATCATCAATTGGTACATTACGTTTTTCAAAAGAAAAATGTAATTGATCTAACAATTTTGAGGTGCATTATGTAACGAATTCGATTTTTGCAGTCGAATAACTATTAAGCTATAAAGAATCCGGATTAGACGAAACGACAGCATTTTCGATGAACTTTAGCTGTGTTTTAATGGTTCAAAATGAAAAAAAAAATCAAAAACATGTCCAGCTTTCGTTACAAAATTGCTCGTTACATAATTGCACATTAAAGTTACATTATTGCACGATTATGTTACACTATTGCACACTTTCGTTACAAAATTGCAAACTTTCGTACACTTGCAAAATTTTCGTTACAAAATTGCAAACTTTCGTTACGAAAATGGCAAGTGTTGATAATCCTTAACCTAACCCCAACCCTAACCCTAATCCTAATCCTAACCTTAACCCTAACAGATATAAATTGTAAGATATACTACACTAAACATGCACCATTTGTAACATTAGACGCATAACACTTATCGCTTGTAATACGTACCACTTATAAAATATACCACACATAACATATATCAATTTCAATATATAATAATACCATGTGCCATTTGTAACATCGAAAACTCTTATCGCGTATCACTTGTAATACCACTGGTAAAATATACCACACACAAGACATACCACATGTAACATATAGCATTCATAACATACAACATATGTCTCATTTTACAAATCGTTCTCTGTCGCAACTGTAACATATACCACTCTCAACACGTACCAACATGTAACGTATACCACTTTTAACATATACCTATCATAACACGTACTGTTTGTAACATATTCCACTTGGAACATATATACCACTCATAAAATGTATCTCTCATAACATAAAATTTACCAGTTGTAACATATACCACTCACATCATGTTATATACACCACTTTTAACATGTACCATTCACAACATGTACTACTAGTAATCCACTCATAACATATAACACTTTTAACATTAAACACTCATAACATGTAATACTTGTAACATATAAAACTCATAACATGTACCACTCATAACATTTACAATTTGTAAAATTTACCACTTGTAACATATACCATTCATAACACATACCACTTATTTACTATAACACAATTAACATGTGCCACTTGCAAAATATAACACACATAACATATAAAACTCATTATAAAACTCACGTTCGACATTAAACATGTGTCACTCACATCATGTACCACTAGTAACATATAACACTAGTATATATACCACCCTTGTAACTTTTGTAATATATCCCAGTGAGAACACATACTACTTTTAACAAATGTCACTTATAACACTCATAACACTTACTACTTTTAGCATATACAACTCACAACATATAACATTTATAACATATAGCACACTTGTAAACTATCACACACATAACATATGCTTCTTTAACATGTACCACTCATAACACGTGTTACTTGTAAAATTTAACCATGTAATACTTGTAACATTTACCGCTCATAACATATACAATTGTAAAATTTATCACTTGTAACATATACCACTCACATCATGTTATATAAACGACTTGTAACATATACCATTCATAATTGCAAATGGCTAGGGTTTACTTTTAGAGTTTCATAAATAATACATTTGCTGTTTCAAAGATAACAAATACACTTAACTTAACGTTTGCTGTTCTTTTCTATTCCACATTTCACTTATTTCTCTCTAACCGCAATGAAATGCAATTATGTAACGAATTCCTTGTAGGTGTCATAACATCAAAAATGTGAAATTTCAAAAAACTCTAAAACTTTCAATATTTGTACTTTCGAGAATAACAAAATATATTTATACTCAGTTTATCATTCTCTACAATTTTGCCAAGAGAATTAATCGATTTGCGATGGGTTTTTTTTTTCTCTAATTTTCAAGAAAATCCATTTCTTCATAAAGGACATCATCATTCTAAGCTCAAGAAGTCGAAAAAAAAAACATTTTGAAAAGAATTTTAAAGCTTATTTCATGCCCTTTCCATTGATATATAGGAAGTTTAGATAAACATATGCCTATTAGGAATAATTTCAGGGTTAAATCTAAAAGCGTATAAACCACATCATCAATTGGTACATTACGTTTTTCAAAAGAAAAATGTAATTGATCTAACAATTTTGACGTGCATTATGTAACGAATTCGATTTTTGCAGTCGAATAACTATTAAGCTATAAAGAATCCGGATTAGACGAAACGACAGCATTTTCGATGAACTTTAGCTGTGTTTTAATGGTTCAAAATGAAAAAAAAAATCAAAAACATGTCCAGCTTTCGTTACAAAATTGCTCGTTACATAATTGCACATTAAAGTTACATAATTGCACATTAAAGTTACATTATTGCACGATTATGTTACACTATTGCACACTTTCGTTACAAAATTGCAAACTTTCGTTACGAAAATGGCAAGTGTTGATAATCCTTAACCTAACCCCAACCCTAACCCTAATCCTAATCCTAACCTTAACCCTAACAGATATAAATTGTAAGATATACTACACTAAACATGCACCATTTGTAACATTAGACGCATAACACTTATCGCTTGTAATACGTACCACTTATAAAATATACCACACATAACATATATCAATTTCAATATATAATAATACCATGTGCCATTTGTAACATCGAAAACTCTTATCGCGTATCACTTGTAATACTACTGGTAAAATATACCACACACAAGACATACCACATGTAACATATAGCATTCATAACATACAACATATGTCTCATTTTACAAATCGTTCTCTGTCGCAACTGTAACATATACCACTCTCAACACGTACCAACATGTAACGTATACCACTTTTAACATATACCTATCATAACACGTACTGTTTGTAACATTCCACTTGGAACATATATACCACTCATAAAATGTATCTCTCATAACATAAAATTTACCAGTTGTAACATATACCACTCACATCATGTTATATACACCACTTTTAACATGTACCATTCACAACATGTACTAATCCACTCATAACATATAACACTTTTAACATTAAACACTCATAACATGTAATACTTGTAACATATAAAACTCATAACATGTAGTACCACTCGTTACATTTACAATTTGTAAAATTTACCACTTGTAACATATACCATTCATAACACATACCACTTATTTACTATAACACAATTAACATGTGCCACTTGCAAAATATAACACACATAACATATAAAACTCATTATAAAACTCACGTTCGACATTAAACATGTGTCACTCACATCATGTACCACTAGTAACATATAACACTAGTATATATACCACCCTTGTAACTTTTGTAATATATCCCAGTGAGAACACATACTACTTTTAACAAATGTCACTTATAACACTCATAACACTTACTACTTTTAACATATACAACTCACAACATATAACATTTATAACATATAGCACACTTGTAAACTATCACACACATAACATATGCTTCTTTAACATGTACCACTCATAACACGTGTTACTTGTAAAATTTAACCATGTAATACTTGTAACATTTACCGCTCATAACATATACAATTGTAAAATTTATCACTTGTAACATATACCACTCACATCATGTTATATAAACGACTTGTAACATATACCATTCATAATTGCAAATGGCTAGGGTTTACTTTTAGAGTTTCATAAATAATACATTTCTCTAAAACTTTCAATATTTGTACGTTCGAGAATAACAAAATATAATTATACTCAGTTTATCATTCTCTACAATTTTGCCAAGAGAATTAATCGATTTTCGATGGTTTTTTTTTTTTTTTTTTTTCTCCAATTTTTGAAGAAAATCCATTTCTTCATAAAGGACATCAGAATTTTAAAAGCCCTTTCCATTGATATATAGAAGTTTGTAAAATGTAAAACAGAATTGTTTCGCTTAAGAATACATCGTAGGTTGCCTGATTGGCTCATCAAAATTACACAAATTGTTTATTTTTAGAAAAAAAAATCAATTTCCAACTAGATTTTATTGTGGAAAACAGTAGTGCTTCTTCCCGGCAAAAAGGTCGTTTTTCTCGACAAAATTTGATCGTTGGTTGGTGTATATTTCAACACTGTACGAGATTTCTGTTATATATGTTTTTTTCGTGACAGGTTGTCTATATTCGTGTATATATATTTTTGTGGCGACAATACGGACTTAAATGAATTCAGTATTTTCGTTAAGTACACAAAAACTATCATTTTTTTCTCATCGGTTAGTTAAAAAAAACAAATGACAAGTTTGATCGTTGGTTAGTTTACTCTTTCCGTATATATACACACTACTTCAACACTGTACAAGATTTCTCGGCTATGTATCTTTCTTCACGTGTGTCAGGTTGTCTACATTCGTGTATTACTGCTATATATCTGGTCAATCGTAGTGACAATACTGACTTCGGTGTGAATTCGGTATTTTTGTTGAAAAGTAAAGACAAAAACTATCATTTTTTCTCGTCGGTTAGTTAAAGAAATGACAAGTTTGATCGTTGGTTAGTTTACTCTTCTCGTATATATACACACTACTTCAACACTGTACAAGATTTCTCGGCTATGTATCTTTCTTCGCGTGTGTCAGGTTGTCTACATTCGTGTATATATTTGTGGCGACAATACGGACTTCGGAGTGAATTTAGTGTTTTCATTAAAAAGTAAAAACAAAAATAGGGAGACCATATAGAAGCAGTATATACTTCGTTAATGAACATAAAAAAAATTCATGGTAAAATTGAAATTTATTTTAAAAGGAGATGCTCTATTGAGAATTTACCGAACATCTATTTTACCTGTTATAGAATATGGATGTGAATTATGGGATAATTGCAATAGCTCTGAATCGGAAAAGTTCATGTAACCAATCTTTATACTTCGAAACAGGTTTAGAAACTCTATCGATTTGAAGAAAGAGAAGAAAACTTCAGCTTTTGTATAAGATACGTAGTAATCAAACTCCGGATTATCTTTCCTCTTGACTTCCCTCATCTATCCAAGACGATGTTCGATGTCCTTTAAGAAACAAAAACGATTACGGAGTACCATAAAGTAGATTAACTTTAACTAGCTCCTACTTCTTTCCGTCAACCATTCGTTCTTGGAATTCTCTTGAAAACTATGTAAGATCTTCAGCTTCTTTAAGTATTTTCAAAAGTTCACTTAACTCTTTGCGTACCGTAATTCCGGTCCGGGTTCCGTACCGGATGTCGTTTCGAGGCGCATCCCCGCACATGTGCGCAAAATGGCGGATTATTTGTGCTGTTTTCAGACGAGGTGTAATTCTGCTGAAAAATGCAGGTAACCGTCGACCAATGTTCTCATCGCTTGTTGTTTTGTTAAAAGACATATACATCTTTGTATTCATAACAGTATACACGACTGACAGCTGTCTTACAACCGAAAAATCGAGATGTTATCGTAAGCAAACTGCGATCTATTGTCCTTAATACAGTTTTAGAGTGTGGTCTTCAAATGGGAATTTAATCAATTTATTTTGGTAACATCAGTCGTGAAAGTTGCAAAGTAAAGATAAACGTATCTGTGAGTAGTGAAAGATAACTATTATTGCTCATTTAATACTAAATTTCACATTATATTGAGTACTACGTATGACTTAACGTTCGTATCAAATGAGCCATGTGATAACCTGGACATTATTCTGATCATTACACTTAAGTTCCTGGAGTTTAATATATTTGAGGGTAAAGATATTTCTAGAGATATGAATTAGTTTTTTTTTGAAAAAAAAAACATTGTAGAGACTGGTATTTATATAATTCCTATTAAGAAACATCTGTTACTTAAATGTTTTAAATATGCGTTTGTTTGTATTTCACAGTGATGATGTTGAGCAGAGAAATTTGTGTTTGCTGGAAGGAAAGTATAATGATGACAAGAAGTTTGTTGACGCGACGTGAATTTGTTTATGAATTGCAGCGTGATAAAATGAAGACGTTGTGTTTACACAAGGTATTTTTTAAATAGGTAGCTGTGAACTGAGTAATAATACAGATATTTAAAAAAGGTTGTTGTGTTTTTAAATGAATACTGGTTGGTGTTTGAGGATGATTAGATACATGTTTTACATTTGTGTATGTGTGAAGGGGTGATTTTCTCGGCTGGAGGCCGGGCGATTTATTACTTGTATTTATTTGTGGTTAATTGAAAAGTAAAGATGCAGAGTGATATCTGTGGCGGCAATTGATGAATTGAGTGTGAATTGGGTGAGTTATGATGAAAAAAGGTTAAAAAAATGCTAAAAAAAGAAGAGATTTTGGTTAGTTTTTTGTGAAAAATGAGAAAAAAAATTGTGGTTGGTTAGTTTTTTTGTGAAAAATGATAAAAAATTGTCGATGCTTAGTTTTTTGTGAAAATTGAGAAGAAATTGTCGTTGGTTAGTTTTTTTTTTTTTAAATTTGTCGTTGGTTAGTTTTCTTTTGAAAAAATGAGAAAAAAATTGTCGTTGGTTACTTTTTTGCGAAAAAATGATAAAAAAATTGTCCTTGCTTAGTTTTTTGTAACAAATAAGAAAAATCTTCGTTGGTTAGTTCTTCGTCAAAAAAATTGGAAACATCAACTAACCAACGACATTTTAAATTTGCCTTTTTTCATAAAATATCTGATGTTTCCCACCCTTTTTCAGCTTTTTGCAGTCACAACACACCGCACTAACAATATTAATTGATATCAACAACCAGAAACCAAATTTTCCAAAACTGTTTTCCTACTGCTTAAAATTCGGCACTATATATATAGGATGTGGTGGTGTTGACGGCCATCATATCAGACCCAACTTTTTTCCTTCAAAGTCGTAAAATTTTGGTGTTTGCAGGCTACGGCAGCACCTGCAAAGACTTGGTAGTGATGGAAACTGAAAAATAAAAATTTCGAAATTTTTCGAAAAAATGGAAATTTCCTGGGCGTAGTCCCTTATAGATGTTTGGATGGACGACTTGAAACTAACCAACGACAGATTTTCAAGCATTTTCCATCATTTTGTATTGTCGGAACTACACATGTAGATGCTGGTTGTCACGATTCAAAACGTTGAGTCTAAGGTATCAAATGTTTGATCCACGGTCTTTGGGCCCCGAGGTCGTTGGTGAAGTCATGCGAAATCACACCAGTTTGATAAAAGAGTGTATGCCCAAGAGCCTCGTCGGAATCACTTGCATACCGAGTATCAGTAATCACGGTCTGGAGATCTGCGGTACGCGATTTTTAACACTCGAAAAGTTACAAGCAAACCGACATTTCCGTTGAAGGTCTGCACTGCCACGCGGTAGCTAGACTTGCGATCTGTTCTGCACGCACAAATTTCAAGGCCAATGGAATTCGTGGTGCTGAAGTTGTCTCTCGAAATTTCCTATCGGGTAACAAGGGGAAATTCCATATTTCCATTGAGACTAATATGAAAAATTGTTGCAATCGCCGGTGTAAACTCGAGACTACCCGACAGCTTGTTCGCAAGCTCTACAATCAAAGTTGTCTTATGATTGTTTATCTGGTTGATTCTGCCAGTAGTCATATGCTTGTCTCAAAAATTAAGCCATGCATGTCTAAGTACATACTTTTTGATGGTGAAACCGCGAATGGCTCATTAAATCAGTTATGGTTCCTTGGATCGTACAATCCTACTTGGATAACTGTGGCAATTCCAGAGCTAATACATGCAATAAGGCACCGACTCGCGAAGGTGCGATTTTATGGGCTCAAAACCAATCGGTCGCAAGGCCGTCAATTTGGTGAATCTGGATAACTTTGTGCTGATCGCACGGCCCTCGTGCCGGCGACGTATCTTTCAAATGTCTGACCTATCAACTTTCGATGGTCCGTGCTATGCCTACCATGGTTGTAACGGGTAACGGAGAATCAGGGTTCGGTTCCGGAGAGGGAGCATGAGAAACGGCTACCACATCCAAGGAAGGCAGCAGGCGCGCAAATTACCCACTCCTGGCACGGGGAGGTAGTGACGAAAAATAATACGGGACTCTTTCGAGGCCCCGTAATTGGAATGAGTACACTTTAAACCCTTTAACGAGTATCCATTGGAGGGCAAGTCTGGTGCCAGCAGCCGCGGTAATTCCAGCTCCAATAGCGTATATTAAAGTTGTTGCAGTTAAAAAGCTCGTAGTTGGATCTCAGGTCCAGGCTTGCGGTCCACTTCTTGGTGGCTACTGCTCGTCCTGACCTACCTCTCGGTTTTACCCTTGGTGCTCTTGATTGAGTGTCTCGGGTGGCCGGAACATTTACTTTGAAAAAAATTAGTGTTCAAAGCAGGCAGCTCGCCTGAATAATGGTGCATAGAATAATGGAATAGGACCTCGGTTCTATTTTGTTGGTTTTCGGAACTTGAGGTAATGATTAAGAGGGACAGACGGGGGGGTATTCGTATTGCAGTGACTACATGTTGAATTTGAAAATGTAATTGAGTTTTTATTGATTTGAGGGTATTAGCTATTGTACACTGATGTATACAACATTGTCCGACTACCACCACGTGGAGGTTCCCTCATTAGGTAGTCATATATTTTGTTGTTGTTGTTGTTGCTGTTGTTGTTACATTATTTTGTGTTTTTTTTCTGATTGTTGACATGTCTCTAATAAATTTGTTGTCACCTCTTCTTCTCAATACAGGTGGTCCTGAGGTCGGTTGTCTCCCCTACATGGATGGATGTTGGGATCTAGCTGACCTCTCCTGTAGTCAGACTTCCGAGCGGACCTGGACCTTTTCGCATGCTGCTTGTGCTGTTCTGCTAACAACAACATACTTCTTTTCTTGACAGCAGGTTTGTATTGGTGGTGGCGTTGATATATTTCCTCTGAGCTGAGTTGATTAAGTTTATGTTTGACCTCCCTACTTGATTGAAGAAGCAGTTGTATTCAAACCTAATGACACAGTGATCAGGTGACATCATATCCTTTCCCTCTCAGCCAAGCTCCTGTCCAGCAAAGTTTGTTGTGGAGGGCACGTCCAAGTATCCACTTCTTAGGGGTAGATGTCTCGATACCCAGACTTAACCCCTGTGAGGCATTCATCCCTGGCTTCTTAGCACTTCCAAATGATGTGCTGTTGTACCGCCCATCCACAGCTAGTCCGATGGTGCTCGGGGAATCATCTCCTCTCAGGGTGTTGGCCTCCACCACCAGTCTGGTCTTCTCGGACATGTCCTTTTTGTTGAGGGCAGTAATGTCCTTGGACACTTGATTTGCCTGTCGCTGCACTCCACTCTTGGCTCCTGCAGGTATATTCAGGTGTCCGAGAAGTAACGTGGCTCCTTTGGTGCTGACAGCCTGGCCACACAAAGCTGAAGGCAGGTACTTGTTGACAAGGGCTGGCTTTGGTCCGGGCTTATCCGTGTCTGCCTCTCTATGTAGTTTGTACAGTGGAGATCTGTACTGGCATTTATTACATCGGACAGCACAACTCCATCCCAGACCCCTTTTCCGCTCGGTGTCCAGTTCAAACTCCGGTACCATGCATGATGTAGTGTTTGGTTGTCCGGCGTGAAGTCTGATGATGTCGTTCCACATTTTCACCATCAACACTATGTCGATGATCCGGTTTCCTTCTATTACAGGCTCAGAGTTGGATTCTTCAGCTGTAACAGTTGCCGGCCGTAGTATCCGTGTTGGACAAGGTCTGTCTCCAGTATCTGTTGTTACCAGGGAAAGGCCGTCAGGACTGGGCTTGGTGATCAGCTGAAATTCCTGGGTGGTCAGTCTTCTGGTCAGAGCTGGTCTCTCTTCTCTGGTGACAGGTACCTCAGGATCTTCAACTTTAAATACCTGGCCCTTATTCTTTGGAACATTTCCAGGCTTGAAATAATTGTTCCTTCTCTTTCTGTCTCCCTTCATATTGGTAATGGTCAGTAATGGTCAGTAGTGGTCAGCAGTGTGGTCAGCAGTGGTCAGTCAGAAGTAGTCAGATGTATTAAGAATACAAAAATCAAACTGAAGCTGACCATTTGATTGGTCATTGTGATATACACATCATTGCCTGTTTGATAATATAACATCAAAGGTGTTTCAGAGACAGGGAGAGCCCCAAAAGTAAACATAAAGGCCCAAAGAGAACACCCTCCCCTGCCTTTGGCATGGGTAGTCTTTGTATGTATACATGTGGCTGTTAGTTAGTCCAGTGGGTGTCATTCACTGTGATTGTTTACTGCAAGTCTTCACTGTTATCTATTGATTATTTCATGTCCTGACGCTTGGTGTCTGTGATATGTACAGCAAAGTGTATGTAAAGCTGAGTTAAAATCTCAGTCTGAGAGGGGTTTTTCAATTCTTCATAACTCCTGTTTTATTTGACCTACGCTGATTCTGTTTACGCCGAAATGTTTGAAATAGCTCACAGTTGATGAAAATATTTTTTTTTTAATTTTAAAAAAAAAAGTGTCCTATAATAGGACTAAGACCACAATTAAATACTTCCGGGTTCAGTACCCACGAATGAAGTCCCTAAAAAATGTATGTATATTTGGGAAAAAATAATATGCCTCTTTGAATTGGATGTTTGCCTATAAATTTGCTGTAGATGTGTTATAGAGATGATAATCTAGCTGTCAGTGTGTAAATCATTCATATTGAACATGTATTTTGTGCTGCAGGATCCGGTGTAAAAAGTCCTGTTTTCACCTTTACCCTTGACCCGGATGTATATAATTGACGTTGGTGACACATATGGAGGTATATCTCCAGAAAATGCCCAACATGATGGGTTGAAACTTTTACATTTTGCTTCTCAGATGTTGATCTTGGCCAGGTGAAATGGAAATTTGCAGATGAAACTTTGGGACTTAGTTATGAATTTTAATGTTACAATGAAACATATAGTGAAATTAATTGTGGTCTTAGTCCTTAATGACATGCCTAAAAATCCATGTTTTTATTTCTCATACCCACATTTTTTGACCGATTCTCATACAAATTGGCATGGTTGTTCTATATTTCATGACTGATTAGGTAGTGAAATAATTTTTAAATCATCACTTCGATTATAATTAAAATTTTAATTAAATTAAATTTTTAGAAAATTTTTAAACTTTATTTTCTGGAGTGATCAGGACATCTATAAATAACATCAAATTAGCATATTTGTGTTCTTGTGTATTCCTACGCCAGATTTTTAAAAGTTAAGATGGAGGATTTTTTTCAAATTATACAAGTACAAGATCTTAGAAAATTCTGTGGTTAGCCCAGATAATGGCTTGTGTAGGATTTGGATTGGACCTGTAACAAGGACAGGGAAATATGGAATTCTGTCATTTAAGGACCCCAGTGATTTAAAATGGAAAAAGAAACATTCACACAGACTTGCTTTTATTTGTTTTTCTGAAAATTTAGAATTGTCAAGTGATCTGGACTGTTCCCATATCTCTGTCATAATAGTTTATGTTTAAATGTAGAGCACATAAGTTCAGAACCTCATTTTGTAAATAATAACAGGCAGTACTGTTTAAATTCAAATGTGTGTTATGGTCATTTAGGGTTCAGTGACTGCATGTTGAATTTGAAAATGTAATTGAGTTTTTATTGATTTGAGGGTATTAGCTATTGTACACTGATGTATACAACATTGTCCGACTACCACCACGTGGAGGTTCCCTCATTAGGTAGTCATATATTTTGTTGTTGTTGTTGCTGTTGTTGTTACATTATTTTGTGTTTTTTATTCTGATTGTTGACATGTCTCTAATAAATTTGTTGTCACCTCTTCTTCTCAATACAGGTGGTCCTGAGGTCGGCTGTCTCCCCTACATGGATGGATGTTGGGATCTAGCTGACCTCTCCTGTAGTCAGACTTCCGAGCGGACCTGGACCTTTTCGCATGCTGCTTGTGCTGTTCTGCTAACAACAACATACTTCTTTTCTTGACAGCAGGTTTGTATTGGTGGTGGCGTTGATATATTTCCTCTGAGCTGAGTTGATTAAGTTTATGTTTGACCTCCCTACTTGATTGAAGAAGCAGTTGTATTCAATTTGTTATTGCTAGACATGCAGCGATCCTAGCGGAAGGACTTGGCTTCATCGTAAGGGAGCTAAGCGTAGGCCGGTATAGACCGATGGCGATCGTCAGCGAATGAAATTTCCGAGTTTGACGGACATGACGTTAGTTATTCTTAAGAGCATATTATCCGTAATTTCCAGGTGATATAGCAATGGCTTATGAACTTTTTTTTTTTTTAAGTTACAATTTTATATCAGTTAAATGCAGAAATATTTTGAAAATAGACGTGCACAGCCCATCTCTAAAAGTGAGCAAAAACGTCATGAAGTTTGACAGACACAAAAACACATCATCATTTCCAATTTATATTCTTAATTTCTTTTATTGTGTATAAAGAATAACAGTTTAAGGCTCACAAACATAAAATATGTGATACAAGATATACGTTTTGCATAAAAGAGGTGGCATACAACAAAACCAATTATTTAAAAATACATCATCATTTGCCATGTCTGTTTGTCAAGGAGTTAAAATCTGTCAAAAACACCAATTAAATCAAAATCAAAATTCATTTATTATTATATGCATTGATTTTTTCTTCATTGAAAGTGTTTTTTACTGATAAAAATGGAAGATAACAACATCATGAAATAATAATTTCAATTAAAAACCTTAACTAGCAGAAATAAATGACTTTACACATTTTGACAGACAGTGGTGCACTTTTATATGGAAGATGTCATATCTTAACTGAACTGATAATGAGTTAAATTGTTTCCAATTTCTGTTTGTGCTTTTACAAATTGTCTAATATCTGAACTGAACTGATAATGAGTTATCATTTGTTAAATTGTTTCCAATTTCTGTTTGTGCTTTTACAAATTGTCTAATATCTGAACTGAACTGATAATGAGTTATCATTTGTTAAATTGTTTCCAATTTCTGTTTGAGCTTTTACAAATTGTCTAATATCTGAAATGAACTGATAATGAGTTATCATTTGTTAAATTGTTTCCAATTTCTGTTTGAGCTTTTACAAATTTATCTATATTTTTTTAAGCAACCCCACTAGTCATGGAACATTTAGTATATGGAATATTAATTACAAAAATGGGGATTTAACCCCAACACCTAACTAATTTCAAAACAAGTGCCTCTCACCCATGATTACTTTTCCCAATTAAAAACTATAAAAATAATGTAAACTGAAGTCAATATCTTATAAAGTTATCTTAATTATTAAATAACTTGTGATGACATGTGAACAAGGATTTCATATTAAATTGCAAGATATCAACTTCAGTTTTACTGAAGATTTAATGAATGATTGTGTTTTAAATTTAAATTTGATTTATTAAGAAACTGTTCTCATCTGTATATATGAAGTAAACATTTCCAAGAAAGCTATAGAACGCTATAGAAGTGCCATACAAATTTTATACCACTTGTACAGGAGTTTTCACTACGACTTTTTTTGTATTCAAATCAAAGTAAATAAATAAATAGATAAATAAATGAATAGATAAACCAAACAGCTAAAGAATGTTGGCTCAGATAATTATTCATCATTTAAATCAAAATGTTTTATTCTTTTCAGGTTAATGAATGGCCATGGGTTATGTACATTGCAAAAAAAAAAAAAAAAAAGACTTTGGATTTTAAACGAGATGAAGTAAACTGTCATAGCAACTGATGTTTTGGAAAAATTGAACATTCCTGTAATCAGTGTTGCTGGTTCTCTCTCCTTTCATATCTTTTCATTCTATGTGCTGAAATTTTGGCTCTCAGATTAAGAAATATTGGTATTGAAATTGATAGATTGCCTGTTCTACCTTCACAATACACTGATGTATAAACAGTTGTATTAAATCAGCTGTACAAAAGTTTTTACTGTCAACTGATATCCCTGAATTTCCATTATTGCATCCTTACATACCAAGTACTATAGAAATATGCCTGGAAAAAGTGAAGTCTCTAAATATGTTTATATCTTATCAGAAAACAAAGCTGATTTAGCTAGGGCAAAAATTTATAACATTCCTTTCAATGTTTCTAAAACCACAACACTTCAATGGTTCCATTACAGAGTTAACCATCATATTTTAACTACCAACTCTTTTCTTTTAAAATCACATACAGCTATTTCACCATTTTCTAATCTATGTAACACTGAAAATGAAACTATCACACACATTTAATGGGATTGTAAAGTCCAGAGTCTACTAGTTTTCAAATCCTACTTGATGCATTGTTTATTCAATTAAATCATAAGTAGTCCTTTATTCTTGAATTGATATCACAGAAGAGTAATAAACACACAGTTGACATAAAACAGTATATATACAGAATGTGTTGATTTTACAACTTCCTTAATATCAACGGACCAATATCCACAATAAAAGATTTTCATAGACTGCAATAATTCATTTTTGTTAAAAAATGATGTTAGGGATGATAATAATTGAAGACAATGATGATGAATAATGAGGATGATATGTTTATGGATGATGTTGTTGATGATGATGATAATGATGATGATGATGGGGAGGATTCCTTCATAATTGGTGTGCAAGGAGAAGAGAAATGCAAGCGTGTGGGAGGAGATTTGTTTGTATCGTCTTGTATATGTTTTGTAACAAAAATAACTGAAAAATAAAGAAACTGCTCCAGAGACATATCTCATACTCAACACTAAGGAAGTACCTTATTCTCAACACTAGAGGCATTTGTCTATAGTTTATTATCGTAATATTTTGTAGTTCAGCTACAAATTTCCAGGATTTCAGGAATTTCCATATGAAAAAGCAAAATTTGTTTTTAATGATTTTTTTTTATGCTGAGTGGTTTCCATATGGTGATAATTCATCATACATCTCATTTAAGTACCAATTCTATCTAATTAGGGATTATATAATCTAAGGGGTTGCTTACACAGTCTCACTTCAGGTAAAGAGTGTGCACACGCAGTGTTCCCATTCACGCACATATGTACGTAATTCACGTTTAAAATATAAATTCCCACGTAAGAAAATACAGAGATATACGTAATATTCACGCACATTTATGAATCACTAATTCTTGCCCCTCAACCCGTCAGACTTATGATAATCCTTCGGAACGTGTCGGGCCGCTTTATGCGGATTATGCCTAGAACCGAGATACCCGAATGCATAGATGTATACACAAAATGGCGCAGGTGACACTCAATAGCTTTTGGGAATCGTCTGCTGTTAGCAGAAACAAACGAAAAAGTAGAGATGATGATGAAATAGACAGCTCGTCTGAAACAAGAAAACATACTAAAACATCATCGGCACAATATCCAAAAACTTTTCAACAGAAATGGCTGTCAGAATTCGATTGGCTGCGAAAAGAAGATTCCGGTATGTTCTGTTCCCTATGTAAGGAAATGCCGCACTGTAAATTTTCACCGTTTTGTAAAGGAACCAAAAATTTTCAGAGATCAGCGCTTGTGCAACATCAGCAGTCAAAAGATCATCTACTATCGATTCAGACAAAACGACAAAAGGTGTACATGAACGCTGCCAAAACATGCTTGAAAAAGAATTATCAGCCTATACTCGAGGCTCAACTGAAGACGGCACTGTGGCTGGCCAAGGAGAACATTGCTAACCGCAAGTTTATAAGCTTAGTAGATCTGCAGGTGGTTATTTCATTAGTGTAAGAAATTTGATTAATGGTCAGAACAGTGGGAATGATTACCATTGTTATGAATATTGTCAATGTGGATAAAAAACAAAATCACAAAATACATTGTACACGTGACTATACTGGAGACATGTTATTAAACAAATTGTTAGGATTTCATTCTTAGTTTTAATTTGGATAAATAACAAATTTTAACTAGTTAATAGTAAATAATTAAAAATAAATTCATGTCATTTAACATTAACATTTTAAAATGATCTATGAATAAAACAAACTAAAGAATACCACTACCAGTAATTTATTATTTCATTTTTTAATCAGATTTCAAATGGATCAACAGTAGTTCAAAAGAGTTCCGCGGGAAGGAGTTCAACTTCATCAAGTGGGATTTATACAAATCATCAGGCACCTAGTGATATGCAAAGAGCACTGGCAGACGTGTTGAGAGAATTGACCATTGTCCGAGTGAGAGATAGTCCATTTGTTGGTCTTATGGTAGATGAATCCATGGATATTGCCACAAATAAAAAACTTATTATGTTTTGTAAAATTGTACATGCTGGTCAAATCAAAATAGAGTTCTGTGCAAATGTAACTGTAAGTGATGGAAAAGCAGATACAATATATAATGCTATTGTAAATTGGATGGACGATGTTGGCATTAGCTTCAAGAACATTTCTGGATTTGGAAGTGACGGAGCAGCAGTGATGACTGGTAGACTTTCAGGTGTTGGAGTGAAGTTAAGGGCACAGAATCCTCACATAATTCATGTATGGTGTGCAGCACATAGGTTGTCTTTGGTGGCATATTGGGCTGCTAAGAAAGTTCCATACTTAAGAAAAGTACAGGAGCTGTTAATAGCAATTTGAATAAAAGAAATAAAAATAAAAGAAGTGTTTCTACTGTTGAGGACAGAATGGTCATTGGATATTATTCACACAAAGATGACTTTGATCCAGAGGAAATTGTCCACAGAGCTTGTGACAAAATGTTGTAAAAGCAATATTTCGCTAGTACTGTCTCAACTCTGTGTTGTAAAACCTTTAATGTTACTTATCATTGGCCTTGTTATTAATACAAGTGCTACATAGTATGTTTCCAAGAAAAATGTTTACAACAGTATTATAACAAAAACAGTTTGATGCCATTGGATCGATGATAATAAAAAAACACATTTCATTCAGTGATATTTGTATTTTATTTTATTTAAAAAAAATCATTAAAAACAAATTTTGCTTTTTCATATGGAAATTCCTGAAATCCTGGAAATTTGTAGCTGAACTACAGAATATTACGATAATAAACTATAGACAAATGCCTCTAGTGTTGAGAATAAGGTACTTCCTTAGTGTTGAGTATGAGATATGTCTCTGGAGCAGTTTCTTTATTTTTCAGTTATTTTTGTTACAAAACATATACAAGACGATACAAACAAATCTCCTCCCACACGCTTGCATTTCTCCTTGCACACCAATTATGAAGGAATCCTCCCCATCATCATCATCATTATCATCATCATCAACAACATCATCCATAAACATATCATCCTCATTATTCATCATCATTGTCTTCAATTATTATCATCCCTAACATCATTTTTCATTATTATCTCCCAACATTTTGACCTCGACATCCTCGAAAACATCACTATTCATCATCATCATCACCATCTTTCTTTTTTTTTAACAAAAATGAATTATTGCAGTCTATGAAAATCTTTTATTGTGGATATTGGTCCGTTGATATTAAGGAAGTTGTAAAATCAACACATTCTGTATATATACTGTTTTATGTCAACTGTGTGTTTATTACTCTTCTGTGATATCAATTCAAGAATAAAGGACTACTTATGATTTAATTGAATAAACAATGCATCAAGTAGGATTTGAAAACTAGTAGACTCTGGACTTTACAATCCCATTAAATGTGTGTGATAGTTTCATTTTCAGTGTTACATAGATTAGAAAATGGTGAAATAGCTGTATGTGATTTTAAAAGAAAAGAGTTGGTAGTTAAAATATGATGGTTAACTCTGTAATGGAACCATTGAAGTGTTGTGGTTTTAGAAACATTGAAAGGAATGTTATAAATTTTTGCCCTAGCTAAATCAGCTTTGTTTTCTGATAAGATATAAACATATTTAGAGACTTCACTTTTTCCAGGCATATTTCTATAGTACTTGGTATGTAAGGATGCAATAATGGAAATTCAGGGATATCAGTTGACAGTAAAAACTTTTGTACAGCTGATTTAATACAACTGTTTATACATCAGTGTATTGTGAAGGTAGAACAGGCAATCTATCAATTTCAATACCAATATTTCTTAATCTGAGAGCCAAAATTTCAGCACATAGAATGAAAAGATATGAAAGGATGAAAAGATATGAAGCTATATGATCTCCTTGGCAGCAACCACTTTTAATAAAAAAAAAAAGACCAAAAAGATGATAAATTTCCTCCTTTTTGTCTGAAACTGAGAAAAGTAAGACTTTTTCAATAAATCTCCAGGACCCAAAGGGTCAAGATGACCTACAGCCATCACTTTTTGTCCGTCACCTGTGCCTCTTGAGTAAACTTTTTCTTTAAATCCCTACTTTTTCATACCTCTATGGATTTCTACCAAATTTGGTCTGATGCATCATTGGGTGAGGATAATGATCTGTTTTATTCAGATTTTCTATTCCACCCCTAGGGGTTGATTGATGGGGCCCATAAGGGGGAGGTGCTAAAATTAGATTTAAAACCCTACTCCTCCTTTTGGCCTGTGTGAATTTCAACAAGCTTTGGCCTGATTCATTAGTAAGGGAAAACAATTATTTTTTAAATTCAACCCCTAGGGACTTGGGGATGGGGCCCCAAAAGGGGAAATTTGTCAATATTTTGCTCCAAAACATTACTCCTTTTTCATGAGTGAATGGATTTCAATCAAATTTGGTCAGAAAATGCATCAAGAGTGCGGAATCATTTCTTAAATTCAGAAGTTGGATTTGACTCAAGAACTTGGGGCAGGGCCCCAGAAGGGGAAATAAGACAATATTTTGCTTTAAAAGACTACTCCTTTTTCATGATTGAATGGATTTCAACCAAATTTGATCAGAAAAAGCATCAAGAGTGTGGAATCATTTCTTACATGCAGAAGTTGGATTCTGCTCTTAAGGACTTGCGGGGGGGGGGGGGACCCCAAAATGGGAAATAAGACGTTTTGCTCCAAAACACTACTCCTTTTTAATGATTAAATGGAGTTTTAAAGTATTGTTATTGTTTTTGACCTTATCAAAACTTGATACAGCAGTCAGGGAGGCCATTTTGTAACATGGTTGTGCAATCAAGGTTTTCCTGTGCAACATCTATTTCGAACTTCTCAAGTTTCACCATTTGGATTGAGCTCCAACTTTACAGTAAAAAAATAAGTAACACCTGTTACAGTTACCTACTCCTCTTCAAAACTACTGTCTGCATCATGAAAAACAGCTTCTTAGTAAGATTTTTTGACAGAGTTATTAAGCCCTCTAATGTATTTGTTTCTTTTTCATTTATTTTCTTAGTATTGCCTTCTCTAAACAGCTGAAGGGTCAGATGACCGTTGAGGCCCATGGGCCTGTTGTTTATTACACTATCTGAGCTGTAAAATTTTTAGGTTACCAGAGACAAAGTCTCAGGGTGACCAATTGCCATCCCCTTTTGTCTGTCATCGTGCATTGTAAACTTTTCAACTTCTGCTGGAAAACTCCTGAACCAATTTCAGTGAAACTTTACAAAAATCTTGCATGGCTTAAGGCACTCCGAATTTGTAAATTAAATGGTTCCAAACCCCAGGGGCCTGTGGGACTTGGCAAAAGAGAGTCAAATTGATTGAAACTTCAATAATCTCAAATTTCAGGTAGGGTAGAGTCACATACTCTTCATGGATGGAAAGGCCTTCAGATGCTGTACCAAAATTTAAATTTCATGACCTCAGGGTCTCACATTTACCCCTTAGGGGGGGGGGGTAAAATTTACTATAGATTATATAGGAAAATCACATTTTTGAACATTGTTTATTTTTTTCTATTATAGTTCAAACCTGGATATATTTATAATTTTAAGATGACAGTTTAATGAGATGCACATATTGACCTTGATTGACTCCCAGGGGCTGATGGGTGGGAAAAAAAGTTGTTCAAATTGACTAAATTTCAAAGATGTTCTACTGTTCCTGGAAGAAAGATTTTATATAGGAAAATTCAAATCTTGAGTGAAATTTCTTTTACTTCAAACTTGGTTAGAAGCCTTAGCTTGGGCCAGCTTGAATTATGTGTACGATATAGTTAAAGTTATATTGCTGTTTTTAACAGAATCCTTTCTGTGACATGTTATGAGAACCATTGTGACTTGATATCCGTTAAGGACCTTGGGCCTCTTGTTCATAGAAATTTTGAACTACATTTAATATTTCTGCCTGTTTTGTAATTACTAATCCATTATCTAGTTGCACATAAGGTATTATTTTTGACATAGTTTCTGTTTTCCAAGTTACAAAAATAACTAGTAGGCTTTTCCCCCCTTCTTCAACCCATTTAGCTCTTGATCTTACTAAGCTCCCTTTAATATTTTTTCTTGCTGATTGATTCTTACTCTTTCTACTTACTTTTTTATTCTGTAAAGCTTATCTCACCCTATTCTTAAAGTTCTTCAACAGATTTGTTCAAAGCAGTTTCTTTCTGGTACTGTTGTTTTTTAATAAAAGTTGATTATGAAATCATTTTATCTCTTAAGTATGGCAATAAAATTTCCATGAAAATAATGTCTTCAATAATAAGCTGAAGATCATTATCTGGAATATTTGATAATGCAGTAATATTGTAAATTGGAAGGCAATCTAGACTTCTAAATCCTAATATACTTTCTTACACTAAGTCTAAGTACTTTGCATCTTGTAATGACCTATTATTAAATTATCTTTAAATTTCCAAATACTATTTCCTGGCTTAAATTTATTTAGTTTAAGAGAAATTGAAGGAAAGAGTGGTCTTATGTATAGACAGCTTTTATGTTTGATTTACTTGTACCAGAGAGTAAGTTTTCTGATAAAATGGAAAAAGAATTGAAATTCGAATCCCCAATCGTTTCTGATCATATTTTCATATTCTTCAGTAAAATGTGTAGCCTTTAGACATATTATGTTACTGTTCATGGACCTGAAATAACAGAAGATTTCTTATGTTTTATTTGTCCCCAATACCTCGACAGTCAACAGATATGCTTGAAATGCAGCTGTCTATCTGTAAATGGGTCCTTATCAGATAATTGGAAAAAAATGTCTTGTCACATGAAAAAGAAAAAACAACTTACTTCAGCTGTATTTTTTGTGGGTAGAACTTAACGTGATTCCTTAAGTAACATAAAAATGCTTCAGGAAGATAGTTGGTGCTTTTGAAAACCACTTGTCCGAAAGATTAATCCATTTGTCATAATTTTCAGCAATCAATGCAATCTTACATTATGTCATAATAAGTAAGTTTTGGTTCATATATATCTTTAGAGCTTATGTTTCAATGTGTGTCATTGATGGTTACTAGCTTTATATTGAAGTTTTATTTAATCTTATATAGGTAAGACATGAATATCAAGTGACGGATCTAGTAATTACCAATGATTGAACTACATGCAGTAACCTGTTGAAAATCTCTTTGAATTGTGTTTATTATAAAGACTGTTTTCATTTCAGTAATAATTACCATAACTTTAGTATGCAAATACAGTACCTACACCCATCTTTGTATCCCAACAACAAAAGATTCAAAAGAAAAACAATCCCGCCCTCCCTACGATCCATGAGCCATCACGGCAGGAACGCAGAGTGATCTCCCTTCCTCTTACCTTTATGGCTGCCGACGAGTGCGGAGGTGTCTGAGCTAAGTGCTTTTCTTACTCCTTCTCTTCGTACTGCCATTGTCGTTTGAGTACATTGTTACTCTATTAGTAGTCTATAAACCCATCTCCCAACTTATATTGTGAAATTAAGTATTGTCATTTGTTTATTTTGACCGTATTTCCGGCCGTTTTTTCCTCCACGTATTCGAGTGCGTGACTACTTGTCTCGTTGCTCGGATTTGCGTGAAGTTGGAATTTGTTTTCTTGCTGCTTTGTCGGCTGTGTTGTATGACCGTTTTATTTATGCAGTGCAATCTTGCTGCGTACGGTAGGCTTTGTGCTCTCGTTCGTAGTTTTTTTATTGTTCGAGAACTTCGTTTCTGGCCGTGTTTTTCCTCCGCGTGTTCGAGTGCGTGACTACTTGTCTCATCACTCGGATTTTCGTGAAGTTGAAATTGTTTTCTTGCTGCTTTGTCGGCCGTTTTGTACGACCGTTTCCTTTTTTTTTGCAGTACAATCTTGCTGCGTACGGTAGGTTTTATGATCTCGTTCGTAGTTTTTTGATTGTTAGAAAACTTTTTATCCTTGTTTTCATTGTTACAATTTTTTATTGTTTCGATGCTGGATAATAGTGCCGGGTTTACGTCGGGGGTCAGCGCATGGATGTTCCTATTTCTATAGATATTGGGAACCCCATGATACCTGTCCCGTTTGCCGACATTGCAGCCAGACCTCGCTATGTGAACTTTGTTTGCACATGGAGTCTGCTGCTTAGGCTCCCATGCCTTTCCAGCTAACTTTCCGCCGGAAGAGGGATTCGTCCTCTTCTTCCGGTAAGGGAAGTAAGCTTTTTAAGACCTCCCTCCTCAAGTTCTGAACCAGAGCGTTCCTGCTGGGGGTGCTCTCGTTCCACCGAGCTCCGCCCTTCAGCAGGGGGTGGCTCCCACTGTCCAGGTGCGTCCTGGAGTACGGGGGGGGGGGCAGCCCGACCCTGACTCGGCACAGTCAAGGGTCGAATTGGCCGGTAGCTCTCGATAGCCGGCGGTGTTACCGTCGGAAAGGGACTTCCGGTCTAGGTCTCTGATTCCTTCAGGGACCTCGGCGCGCCAGGTGGCGTCGTTGGTGGGGGCGGCTTTGACTCCGGAACTGTGCCTTGGGGTATAGTGTCAGGGGCCACAGACTTTTTGTCAGGATTGTCTGTGGCTACAGGGATTAGTGACACTTGAGTTCACTAATCCTGGTGTCAGCGCGGTCTGTTTTCCCACCCTCACAGGCTTCTGGCTCTGGGACTTTCCGTCCCAGTCCAGATTTCCCAGTGCAGGGTTTCCCAGGGGGTTTTCCCCCAAGGGTTTCGGGCTTCAGGCCAGGAGTTCGGTTTCCGGTCTCCCTTTCCCGCCCCAGACTCAGGCAGGCCATCTTGGCCAGTTCTGGGGTCACTCCCGGCCCGCTGGACCGTTCCCATTCCCTCAGGGGTTTGGGTTTTTACCCCATGGGTCTTCACTCGTGGAACCCATAGGGGTTGGTCTCTCCTCTAGGAGATGTTATAGCAGTGCGGAATCCCCCCAATGTTCTGCTACTTCGGGGGCCTTGTTGGCCGGTCCTATAAAGGTTTGCCAGACCTTAAGGACTTCCGCCTCCAGCATGGACCCGTCGGTCTCCTGTTCCCAGGGGTCGGCTTCGGGTCTCCGACCCAAGCCTACAGCTACGGCTGTTGGTCACGCTGCATCCAAATGCCATAAAGAGGAGTTCCCCTCTGCGGAGATGGCTCCTCTGGCGGCCCCTGTTCCTCCCAAGGGGACTTCGGTCTCTATTGAGGAGGAGATGGACATCGAGGGTGCGGGCTCGGCAGAGGAAGATGATGTCATTCATCTTTCTCCTGGGCCAAGAGGGTTCACAAGGGGAAGATGGCCCTGAGACTGCTTAAGTCGAGGCTCAGCATGTGCTTTCTGGGATGCGGGTCCTCCGGGCCAACAATCTCGGATTCTCAGGGCGGAGGTTTGCCCATCGCCTCAGCATCGTCGGCGCCTGAATCCACCATCCTTCTGGGTTCCCTGGTGGCTCCTCGGGCTTCCGTTCGCTCAGATCGGTCTCTGCCAGAAGGCAATATCATGTCTTCGGTTCTGGCCACGGCCCGGGCTCCGGTTTTAGAGAAGGACTCCTTCTCTACCCGTGCTCCTGGGTTTGTCGGTCTGCAGCTCAGTGTTGGTGAATTGTCGGAGGCTTCAGCTTCCGACTATGCCACACATGACGGGCAGCTGGCCTCTCAACCAGCACAGCTGGAGTTGAGACAGCTGGCTGCCTGGCCCGGCAAATCAGTGGACCAGGTGGTGCTCGATCCCAAAGAGCACCACAGGATGGAGTGAATGTTGCACCTCTCCATCCAAGTTCTGTCATACATAGACTTCCTGACAGATTGTCTATACAGGGTATCCGAATTGCCTGAGTGTCGGTTATCCGAGACAGAACAGCCGACATACAGGACACGGCAGCCTTGCAGGTTCTCTGCTCGTCAATGCCATGTTGGCTAGGCAGTTTTCAGTTCTGAAATTCCGCCCAGTCCAGTAACCCTACCTTTTCCGCTTGTTGAATGCCCCCTTCTAGGGCTCTACCCTGTTCAGGGGAGCTCTTCCTTAGGTTCAAAAGGATATGAAGGAGGACTCGGTCGCCTCAGCACTTCTGGTGAAAAGGTTTCAGGCTGAGAAGGCCAGTGCCTCGCAGGGGTCAGTGCCTCCTAAGAAGAAGGCGAAGTCTTCGGCTGCTCAGTTTTCTGCACAGCCCATGTCCCAACCTCACTTCAACGGCAACAAGGGGAAGGGTAGGAAGGGTAAGAAACCTCCTGGGGGCAAGAAGAAGGGTTCCTGACTATTTCTGCTTCTTGGCTGCGAAAGGCGAAGGGTATGGCCGGGTGGACGGTGGTTCTCCTGTCCCAGGCTCATGTCCTTCTCCCGCAGGCTCAGGCTCCAGGTGGGCAGACGATTCTCTGGTCTGGCAGGGGCTCGATCTGCCCCATCCGGAACTCCCTGTGGGCGGACGTCTCTCTGCTTTCCTTTCCCAGTGGCAGGATATTACAGATGACGCTTGGGCTTTTGTCGGTGGTCAAGGAGGGTCTAGGTATTCCCCTTCTTCAGGATTCGTCCCTCGCCTCCTGGCTGTTTTTGTTTCTTTCCTCCTCCCGGGGATTCAGAAAGGGCACGGGTGCTCCAGGAGGAAGTAGGGACCATGCTGCCAAGGCAGAGATGCCCTTGGGGCTCACGACAGCTCCTTTGGTGTTCACCAAGTTGCTGCTGGTGTTTCCTTCACTCACGCAGAATAGACGTCCACATCTATTTCGACGACTCCCTCATGCCTCATTTGGTATGGGAATCGTTAGTGAAGGACACTCGTCTGGTCCTGAAACTCTTGCTCAGAGTCGGCTTCATTCCTTCCAGAGAGAAGTCAGAGGTTCCTTCATATTAGGACTTCGTCTTCCTGGGGAACCATTTTGACATGGTTCGGGGCTTAGCCCTTCCACCTCTGGAGAAGTTTGAGAAGGTCAGGGCTCTGGCTCTGACTTTCATCGCTTGGTCGCTTGTCCAGGTATATTGGTTCCTCAGTTTTCTGGGGTATCTCAACTCCTTGGCAGATGTGGTCCCCCTAGGGAGGATTCACATCGGACCTCTCCAGATGTTCCTCCTGTCTGACTGGGTTCCGTCATCCAGGAGGCCTGGATCCCGCTTACCCAGTCAGTCAGTGAGTTCTGTTGCTGGTGGACCATTCAGGAGAACGTTTTCCACGGGGTACCTCTGACCAAGCCTATCCCCTCTATGATCCTGTTCATGGACGCGTTCATGACAGGAATGGGAGCTTACCTCGATGGCCAATGCCGCTCGGGGGAGTGGTCTGGCAAACAGCTCTCGGAGCACATCAGTACTCGAGATGAGACTGTTCATTTGGCTCTGCAGTCCTTTAGGGGTATCCTGCAGTCCAAAGTGTGGCTACCGACAACAGTTGTTGCGTATCTGGAGAGACAGGGGCCACCAGGTCTCATGTCCTGTGTGCCCTCTCCATCCACATCCTTCTTCTCTACCAGGACATGCAGTTGACCATAGCGGTCAAGCATCTTTCTGGCAGGCTGAGTGTATTGGTGGCCACTCTCCACGCGCCACCAGCCGGTGTTGACGGAATGGCAGCTGTGTCCCTTGATTTTCAAGGGGAATTGTCAGGCGTGGGACAGACCTATTATAGACCTGTTTGCCACTTCCCTGAACAACCAGCTGCTAACGTTCGTCTCCCCGGTCCCAGACCGTAAGGCGTGGGCTGTGGACGCCCTTTCTCTGGAAGGGGAAGGGACGCATGCATATGCATTCCCTCCCTTCAACCTGGTGGGCAGGGTTCTACAGAAGTTCTGGGAGCATCACTGCTCCTTACTTCTGAGAGCCCCTCTGTGGCCGAGGCAAGCTTGGTTTCAGGAGCTCTTGTCGTTTTTGGTGGAGGAGCCCTTGGCTCTCCCCACCAGACTGAATCTCCTTCGCCAGCCTTGGCCCAGAACGACACACTCTTGACCAGAGATCCTCCACCTTCACGCGTTGAGGCTATCTCTGGAAACCACGCCAAGGCAGGCTTTTCTCAAGAGGTGTCAGATTGCATTGAGCAATCAATCAGGGCTTCCTCTTCTGCCGTCTACCAGTCACGTTGGATGATCTTCTGTGATTGGTGTGTCGACAAGGAAGCTTATTCATTTGAAGCCTCTGCATTTGATTGCGGACTTCCTAATCTCTCTGTTAGGTACCGCTATCTGGCACCTGGCACTATTGCTGGCTATCGTACAGCTATTGCCAAAGTTCTTGCTTGTTATGGCAGGAAGGAGATAGGTTAGTCCTCCTCTCTTTCTGCCCTAATCAGAGGCTTTGCTATGAATAGAGTTGTTTTTAGCGAAGAATCAGGTTCCGGGGTTCTCGCACGATCCCATCAGGATCCTGGCTGTGACTAGCTCGGAGGAGCGAGATAGGTTGCTTTGTCCTTGTCGGGCTCTTAGGTTTTATCTTGATAAAACCAGGGGGGGCAGGGCTCTCGATCCCGTCTGTTTTGCCCATCAAACAGGGACAACGAGATATCTCCTCCCAGTCGGTTTCCAGGTGGGTTTGCCAGGTGATTTAGTATGCTTACGAGCATTTTGATGATCTGGCTCAGGCGAGAGCGAAAGCGCGGTCTCACGAGGTCCGGGCCTTTGCTTCATCCTGGGCCCTTCTCTCAATGGGTCCTC
>NW_026783037.1:0-51275 GCF_031769215.1 Ylistrum balloti
GATGGAACATGTAGATCTGTACAATGTCAGGTGAAACTAAATGATGTATTAGATAACGTGGTCCATATGTATGGTTGACAGTGTGCCATTATGCCTTGGTTACACTTTTTAGATGTGTTTTTGTGTTTTTTCCTGTCTTCTCTTACCTGTCTTTATTCTCTCTTTGCAATATCTGTCTCTCTCTATTTCAGGACATGTACAACAGTTATACATTATCTATTTGAATAGCTTTTTATTCCTGTTCTCTCTTAACTGGGCTAGGTATGAAAGATTGGAATTATAATTTTACATAATGGAAGGGCTAACAATTCTTTCTGCTAACTGCCAAGGTCTAGGAGATAGAATGAAAAGAAAAGATCTGTTTTCATACTTGAAATCTAAAAATTATGGTATATATTGTCTTCAAGACACACACTTTATATATGAAAACCAAAATATTATTAGAAGCGAGTGGGGTTTTGACTGTTATTTTAACTCATTCAAGTCCAATGCTAGGGGGGTGGCAATCTTATTAAATAACAATTTTGAATAAAGGTTAAAAAGGAGAAAAAAGACTTATCAGGGAATTTTTTAGCTCTGGATATAGAATTAGAGGGTACAAAAGTTACGCTAATTAATTTGTATGGCCCCAACAATGATACACCTAGTTTTTATGACACTTTATCTGATACGATAGACAATTTTGGTAATGATAAATTTATAGTATGTGTTGATTTCAATCTTGTACTAAATCCCGAATTGGATTATGATAAGAGTTACAGAAATATTAATAACCAGAAAGCCAGAGAGAAAGTTTTAGAATTTATTGAGAATTATTCTGTAGTTGATATCTTTAGAGAATTAAATCAAGAAAGTAAAAGATATACATGGCGAAAGAAAAACCCTTTAAAACAGGCAAGGTTAGATTTCTTTCTTGCCTCACAAAATTTATTGTCTAGTATCCAAAAATCAGCCATCGAATCTGGATATAGATCTGACCACTCATTTCCTATAATTGTTTTAAAATTTAATGAATTTAGAAGGGGGAAAGGGCTTTGGAAATTTAATTCATCTCTCTTATATGATCAAGAATATCTTAATATGGTAAAACAACTTATTCTGGATGTAAAAGTACAATATTGCCAGCCAGTTTACAACATTAACAACATAAGTAATATTCCAGATGCAGATTTAACTTTTATGATCGATGATCAACTTTTTCTGGAAACACTTCTAATGGAAATTAGGGGCAAAAGCATTTCTTACTCTTCTTATAAAAAGAAACAACAAAATAAGCACGAATTTAATTTGAAAAAAGTGATACAAGAATTAGAAGAACAAGAAGGTGTAGATTTAGAAGAATTAGATAGCAAGAAAAAGGAACTAGAAAGCTTGAGACTTAAAAAAGTAAATGGAAGTATTATAAGGTCTAGGGCCAGATGGCAAGAAGAAGGGGAAAAGCCAACTAGTTATTTTTTGAGTTTAGAAAACAGAAGTTTTACCTCCAAGATCATCCCTAAGATACAGAAATCAAACATTACTATTACCGATCAGGATGAAATATTAGAAGAAGTACGCTCTTTTTATGAAAAATTATATTATGACAGTCATGATACCGAAGACATAGACTTGCATGATTTTACAAACTCATTTGTGGTTCCAAAATTAGATGATATTCAATCTGAAAGTTTAGAAGGGTTACTTACTTTGGGAGAAGCAGCAATAACATTAAAAAATATGAAAAATAATAAAAGTCCTGGTTCCGATGGTTTTACTGTAGAATTTTTTAAGTGTTTTTGGAAACAATTGGGTGTTTTTATTGTTCGGTCCATAAATTGTGGGTATGATAAAGGTTCACTATCTGTAACTCAGAGACAAGGAATTATTACGTGCATTCCCAAGGGAGATAAGCCTAGACAATACTTAAAAAATTGGCGACCCATATCATTGTTAAATATTGTATATAAAATTGCTTCAGGATCTATAGCAGGTAGAATAAAAAATATTTTAAATACATTAATCAGTGATGATCAAACAGGATTTATTGCGGGTAGATATATTGGGGAAAATACTAGATTAGTTTATGATATCATGCAATTTACTGAGGAAAACAATATTCCAGGTATGTTATTAATGATTGACTTTGAGAAGGCTTTTGATTCAGTGTCATGGGAATTTATATCTAAAGTCTTAACATTTTTCAATTTTGGTTCTAGTCTGAGAAACTGGGTGAAAGTTTTACACACAGATGTTTATTCAACTATCAATCAAGGAGGTAATTTGTCCTCTTTTCTAAGTATTAAAAGAGGTTGTCGCCAAGGCGACCCAATCGCCCCATATATTTTTATTTTGTGTGTGGAAATACTTTCCATAAGGATAAGAAACAATAAGATGATTCAGGGTATAGAGATAAATAATAGTCCAATCCTAATTTCTCAATATGCAGATGATACGTCTCTCATATTAGATGGTACTGAAAGATCTTTGAAAGAATCCATTGAAGAATTAAATACACTTGCGAGAATTTCTGGTTTAAAATTGAATATAGATAAAACACAGGTGATCTGGATAGGAAGTAAAATTTATAGTGAAGATATGTTTTTACCTGAATTAAATTTACAGTGGGGAAAGAATAAGTTTACTCTCCTTGGAATAGAATTTAGTGTTAACCTGCATGAGATCCCCAAATTGAACTTTGATAAGAAAATAATCAAATTAAAATCACTAATTAAAACATGGAGTAGAAGAGTACTTACTCCAATAGGGAGAATTCAGCTAATTAAATCTCTGTTGTTACCTCAATTTACTCATTTATTTATCTCTTTACCAAATCCAGACAATCAATTTTTGATTAGGTTAAATAAAATGCTTTTTCAATTCTTGTGGAATGGGAGTTCTGATAAAGTTAAGAGGGATATCATAACCCAAGAATATTACAGAGGGGGTCTCAAAATGGTAAATATAAGATCCTTTATAGATTCGCTTAAGCTAAGTTGGTTAAGGAGGCTGTATCAAAAGTCTGGAAAGTGGCAAATCATTTTAAATACATATATTGACCTACATAAGCTTTCAAATTGTGGTAATGAGTATATTAAACTATGTCAAAATAATTGTAAAAATGATTTCTGGAAGGATGTCTTTCTGGCATGGACAAGATTCAATAGTTTAAGTGGTGTAAAGCAAACATGGGAAAAGTTCATCTTTAAAGCTCCATTATGGTACAATGAGAGTCTAACTATTGGGGGGAAAACTATATTTTATAAGGAATGGTATAAAAGGGGGGTTATTGTTGTGAATGATTTAATAAAAGACAGTGATACTCTCACTTTCTATACTTTTGAGGAATTTTTCCACTTATATCAAATAAACACAGATTTTCTTACATACCGTGGTATCTTATCTTCTATAAAATCATATTTAGGTCAAGTTGATCTTGAAAATACTAGGGCAGTTTCAATTGAATATCCTTTTATACCCATCAATGTTTATTTTTTCATAAAAAAGATGAAAGGGTCTAAAGATTTATATAATCTTATGATTAAAAACGATATTATTCCCTCTGGCAGAAAAAAATGGGAGGATAAGATCCAATTAAATAATTTGCAATGGGAAGAAATATACAAAATTCCTTTTAAAGTAACTAAAAATACAAAACTACAATGGTTTCAATATAGATTAGTCCATCACATTCTGACAACGAACTCCTTTATCTACAGATTAGGTTTAGTTGCCAGTCCACTCTGTCCCTTATGCAATGTAGAACAGGAAACCATAATCCACATCATGTGGGAATGTCAGGAAGTACAAAATTTTTTACAAAGTCTTGAAATACTTCTAGAATCGCTTGTTATTCCTTTTGCTTATAATAAAGAAAAATTTCTCTTTGGATTTTCATTACAACATCAAATGCTTACATCAGCAAAAATTGACAATGTAATACTAATAATTATTAAGAATTATATCTATAAGACTAGATGCTATCATAGAAGATTAAACATTAATGCATTTGTAAATTTTATCAAAGAATACTACTCTGTTCAGAAATATATAGCAAATAGTCAAGGGGACTCCAAAAAGGTCAGATTTGAAAATGAATGGAGAAAATGGAAGTCTTTGATAGAAATTGCATAATAATTTGTGCAGGTAAATATACTTCACTGTAAAATGAAAACCCTTAATAATCTATGATTTATTATGTGTCTATTGTTGTATGAGTTTTTTCAGACATAATGTATGTAAACATTTTACAATCTGCACTAGGATAACTTGATTATGCTGAAATAACTGCATGCATTATATAGACCGATGTAGTTTCATTTTACTGTGTAGTATCAATACTGTAGTCTTCCCTCAGTTGGTTTTACTCTCTGATGCTGTATAATAACATTATAATTACTAGGCCAATATAGTATATATATATATATATATATATATATTTTTTTTTTTTTTTTCACCCTTTCTCTTTCAATCATACTCATAGTTTTCATATACCTACATCATAAAGCTTTACTCATACATGTATATATAAATGTTACTTGATGAACCATTCAATAGTATGTGTACTTAATACTACTTAATGATACTATCTTAATATTCATGATAAAATCTTCACCAGCTCAAAATTTCTCCAGGACTAGCAGACTTTACAAAGAATAAAATGACCTTTCATTGTGTATTTTAGATTTTCAATATACTCATATATAATTTTTCTCTCTTCCACTAGCCCTCTGTCTTGTTCCTTGCTGCTTGTCTCTTTTTATCTCTGCTATTCTCCTCTAAAGTGTGTGAGGGTTTCAAAATGTAAGTGAAAAAGATTAGAAATTGTTGTTGAGTGAGATACATAGATGTGATATGAATGTTTAGCCCACTATCACCCTCTCTTTTCTTCTCTTTCTTTTTCTCTGTCTCTCTATGTGGAAGGAAAGTGTGTGTGTGTGTGTGTGTGTGTGTGTGTAATAAAGATGACAAAGGCATGTGTTTTGTTGTGTATATAGAAATGGTAATTGGTTTTTGTAGACCATATTTTCTTAATTATATATCTATGGATGAATCCTGATTGCAATATTCTAATGCTAATGGCAACTATGAAGATAAGAATGTTGTGTAAACTAGGATACTATCTACAATATACTTAAGTTATTGATTCACAAATAGTTACAATCCTATACAGGTATGCAAGTTTCTGTGTGTGGAGTGTGTGTATGCTTATGTGATGTTAACTATACTTGTAAAAAATGCTTAAAAATAAAAAATTACAAAAAAAAAAATTCTGATCTGATCTGATTGTTCTGCAATCTCACATGACCATTGACAAATATCACCCTTTGTATAAAGTGGGTCCCAAGGGTTGATAATATTGCTGATTGTTGACAGGTTTCTGTTTACCTAATTGACTGCTTTTATTGTTTCTTGGCCTCAGCTCTTTAATAATGTCAGTGTTTTGTAAGTGTCATTGAAGCAAGGTCATTATTACTATAAATAGTGTGTTTTATAAATGGAGTACTTGAGATCAAATTCAATCACTAATTAAGGTATTACCATCAAGTGTGACGCCATTTTCTAGATAGGCAAAGTCATTGATGCATCCAAGGCAGACATATCAAAGTTTGTTATGACACCAATGTGGGTATTTATGGTATTATGATTGCAGCAGATGAACACCTGGCAGGAAAGGCTTCACTATAATTACATAAGAAGTTGCATGTGCTTTTCATGTGCCACAGCGTAAGATAGTGCAGGTTTGGAAGGCAAACTATGTCTATTGTAACATCACAGCATAATCAAGCCTGGGGTGTTTCTCTTCAGCTGACATTAGACTTTGTAAATCTTATGGTGTTGGTAGAAAGGGAAGGAGGGTAGTTTAGGTTTTAACATAGAAGTTTGTCAAGGGAATAGAATTGTATTTAGAGTAGATTTAATTGGTATGACAGTGGTATAGAGATATGTATATATATGGTATATTATGGAAATGGTTATTGGGACAGAAACAGGTGAGAAGTTGTTAAGAGCGAGTAGTGGTGAAGAAAAGGGTAGAAGGAGTATAGTCTAACATTATTGTTATAAATAGGACTTAAAACTGTTTATAACTGAAAATAATTAGTAGTGAATGGCTGTGAGGGAGGAGGGATGTTAAAGATATGATATCATCTGTTATGAGTAGCTGCCCTAAAATGCTAGTTATGACAGATCTTGCCATCACAGTCACTGAGGGTATAGTAACCCAATGTAACATGTAGTGATGACATGGCAGTCAGAGGAGGGATATTACAACAGGATACAGATGTATCACTGGTAGTACTCCAGGCCGGTATTCATAGTAAGCAAGACTCTAGTTTGACCCACAGAACAGAAGTTTGGCTCCCAGCCTCATAAGTTTTTAGCTTACATGGCCCAGAGAGCCATCAAGCTTATGATATAGCAAAGAGTCTGTCATGTGTAATCCATCTATTAACGTTTATCTTCTTTTAGAAAACTATAAGCAACTAGGTACTGATATTTGAATTTACCTCACATGACCGAATTTCCGGCCCCAGGTGTCTAACATTTGAAAAATTGATAAAATCCTTCTCGTGTTCTGGAAAAACCAGAGTCCTAATAATTTGCCAGTAGGTACATTGGATAAAATGCTACAAAGTTTCTTTCATGTTAATGACCTTGACATATTTTCAAGATTCAGCTGGTCAAATTTGTAAAGGATCCTTTAAGATTAATTTCATGTTCCTGAAGACCCAAGGTACTCATATTTTGCCAGGTAGTAGCTAAAAGGGAGTGTTATAAAGTTGACCCTTGAAAATGATCTTATATTCAAGGTCATTTGGGTGAAATATGTTTGAAATATCAAAAAATCTTCTTTTCAAGTTCCAGAAGACCCAATTTTCTGATATTATGCCTGCAGGTACTTAGGATTGTGTGTTACAACATTTTATATATATACAACTTTTGCCAATTTTTAAGGTCACAGAGATGACATATATTAATATCTTTGAGAATCTTCTTGAATTCCATAACTGGTATTTGACCAGTAGGTACTTTGGACAGAGTGCTTTTAAATTTTCTCATCAGTCACAACTAAGGTCACATTTGTTAAAACTTCTTAGAATCAGAAGAATCAGGTCCTAATAAATTATCAAGCAGTTACCTGTTATGGAGTGTTACAAATTTATTTGAAATAATTTTTCATACAGTATAATTCAATATTCATTTTCATTAACCGGAATAAGATAGTGACTGGTGCTCTTGCACATTAAATTGTAACTAGTCTATTTGAATGGCATGCCTCTCTTACCCTGACTGTAACTTCTTCATTGCTGTAATTCATGCAAAAATATTTCAGATAAATACACTGCACATGATAGACGTATTGTTTATAGATGCATTAAGACAAAAAACGGTGCTTAAATATTTTAGTTTGATGATTATTGCAATAATTATGAATTTGATCCCCCACTCGTCCCCCCTATAACAACTGAACAGCCTTCAGCTGACCTTAGATTAATGTCATGTCATTACCGCCTGACCTCAAGTTTTTAATAGACAAAAAATAAAAAGTATTAGTCATGGCCACCAGAAGGCCCAAACAGGCACTCCTCCTTTGGTCTGAAGCATTCTTGGGTGAAGGGGAAACAGATTTTGTATAAATGGTGGGTCTCAGTTGACAGGAGGGGCAGGGCACATTATGGGAAATGGAGTAAATTCCTTAAAATCATACTTTACCTGTAGGATTAATTCATTTTGCCCAAGTCTGGGCTGAAGTATTCTTGGCTGAAGAGGGATCATTTTGTATAATTTGCCAAAGTAGGTCTGAAGTATTCTTGGGTGAAAGGGGATCAATTTCAAAGGGTCAGGATGACTTATAGCCATGGTGTTTTGTATGCTGTTGCGCACCATCCGCCATGTGTAATCTTTCTATTCAAATGACTTCTTCTTAATAACCAAAGGCCCAGGGTACTGATATTGGGCCCGTAGCATGAGGGATGAAGGGCTAGCAAGTTTGGAAAAATGAATGACCATGTTTAACTTAAGGTCACATATGTTAAAATCTTAAAACAACTTCTTCTTAACGACAAAAAGTTCCAGGATGCTTATATTTGGTCTGAAGCATGATGGGATATAGGGTTACCAAGTTTGTTAAATTGGGGGATCTTGACTAACTATCAAGGTCACAGGGATCAAACGTGTTGAAATATTTAAATGACTTCTTCTCCATTACCAAAAGGTCCATGGTTCTAATACTGGGCCTGTATCATGATGGAATGAAATGCAACAACGTTTGTAAAAATGAAGGACCTTGGCCAATTTTAAAGGTCACAGGAGTCAAATGTGTCAAAATTTTTTTAATAACAAAAAGGTCAAGGATTTTGATGTTGGTTCTTTAATATTAGTGGATGAAGGGCTCCTGAATCGTTCAAATAATTGACCTTCATATCCAAGATTTCTTGGGTTAAGTGAGTTGCGATCTTTAAATTTCATTTTCGAAATTCAGTAGGTTCGGAGTAATTGCATTTGTGTAGTAGCTTGTATAAAGAATATGATTTCAAGTTTGCAGAAAATGTTTTTATGAATCAAACATGTCTTCTTTCTAAGCTGCAGAGTAGTTGAGAAATTTATTTTAGGCCTCATTCATAGGTCTTTATAGTCAGATGACTGATAGAGCCCATGAGCCTCTTGTGTTAATTTAAGATTATGCCGACAGATGACAGCCTGCTACAGATCTAGCAAAGCTATTTTAGTTGGGTCATGAAATAAAATTCTCTACTGTTCTGATATACTACCAAGATAGCAGAACAATATAACCTTGGTAAATTATGCTTACGTTTTCATAGTGTTCAAGTAGTGCTGAAATGGAGATACATTCATAACAAGTATGTATCACCTTTTCTTCAAGCACATACTTCACATATGTCAGCATTAACACTCTCTTGTGCACTTGTATATGTCACATGCATGTTGTAGAGAGATTTTGTATTTCATTTGCACTGTTGGTAAAGGTGTGATGATTTTGTGTTAAGCTCCATTTCTTAGAAAACTTCTAATCCTATAGTAATTCAGAGAGATACATTTATTTTCTTTATTTCTAGTATATGATCAAAGCTTAAATAATCAGAAACAGTGACTTTTATGATTACAAGCTAAAACCGAGAAATGATAACAAATACCTTCTGACATTTGAACAGCATGCTTTCCTTGAGAACACTTTGTTATACCCAGACTGTTGATGGGAGGGTAAATTTTGTTGGGGGAGTGGAGCGGGGAGAACAATTGGGGAGGTGAAGTTAGTTACAAGGGATATGACAGTATGTGATGGATTGGTACCCATTAGTAGATCACTAACACTCAAATCTCACAGGTCTAAGACCTTATATATCTCAATTACCTACATCAGTAATGAATGACAGACATGATTGCCTTTCTGAAGGCATTAGAGGGGGTGGGGGATATAGGTCAAGAGAGGTTCATTTTGAATTGTATGTAAGGGAGGTAACAAAGAAAGGCCAATAAACAGTTCAGATGAAGAAATGAAGTCATTTTATAGTTGTTATGATGGATTTCATTGCCATTTTGATGGATTATATTTCTGGATTAGCTGTCAGTTCTCTATCTGAGGCCTGTTACAACATTCCTCTTCAGTGAGGTATAAAACAATGATTAGAGACTAAGCGGGTGACTGACCCCTCTGATAGTGTATCTATAGTACCACAGCACAATACGCCAGAGTGAATGAAGTCTGGTCTTAAACTATTGTAGCCATTCTCTTGGTGAAAATAAATCTTTCACAATTATATGTCATATGTCTGTAGTCTTATAACTTTCCCTATTATATGTCAGATCTCAACAAGCTTGTGACTTTCCCTGTTATATGTCAGATCTCAACAAGCTTGTAACTTTCCCTGTTATATGTCAGATCTCCACAAGCTTGTGACTTTCCCTGTTATATGTCAGATCTCCACAAGCTTGTAACTTTCCCTGTTATATGTCAGATCTCCACAAGCTTGTGACTTTCCCTGTTATATGTCAGATCTCCACAAGCTTGTGACTTTCCCTGTTATATGTCAGATCTGACAGGTCTCTGTAGACTTATAACTTTCCCTATTATCTGACAGGTCTCTGTAGACTTATAACTTTCCCTATTATCTGACAGGTCTCTGTAGACTTATAACTTTCCCTATTATCTGACAGGTCTCTGTAGACTTATAACTTTCCCTATTATCTGACAGGTCTCTGTAGACTTGTAACTTTCCCAGTTATATGACAGATCTCTGAAATGTTATAACTTTCCCTGTTATATGTCAGATCTCAACAAGCTTGTAACTTTCCCTGTTATATGTCAGATCTCTTAAGTCTTATAACTTTCCCTATTATCTGACAGGTCTCTGTAGACTTGTAACTTTCCCAGTTATATGACAGATGTCTGTAGACTTATAACTTTCCCTGTTATATGACAGATCTCTGAAATGTTGTAACTTCCCCTGTTTTATGACCGATGTCTGTAGACTTATAACTTTCCCTGTTATATGACAGATCTCTGAAATGTTGTAACTTTCCCTGTTTTATGACCGATGTCTGTTGACTTTTAACTTTCCCTGTTTTATGACAGATCTCTTAAGTCTTATAACTTTCCCTGTTTTATGACTGATTTGAGTAATCCCAACAGTTTCATGGTGATATATTGTGTTTCACTTTAACATAAATTGGTAAAGTTTACCATTAGAATAGTTTTAGTGATTTTGATCAAGATCTGTAAAAAAATCATTATGTTGATAAGATATGGACAGTGTGTAGCTGGATTACAGGAAGGCTAGTACTTGTATAATGAGTCTCATGCTGGTTTATAACCAAAAACAATGTTTAAAGTATATTATCACAAGAGTGATATGAGATGTTTGACTGGAGACCCTAGATGGGGGTGATTCACACCACCGATAGTCTATAACCTGTTACTGATAAGGCCACACAGGGTCTTAGATCTAGGTCACTGTGACCCCTATTGATAACATCAGCCTCAGCCATTATTTCACTCAGAACATTGACAGATAGACCAAACAATGACCTCATGCTCCTATCTGTACTGTTTCAACATGAGCTCCTGTAGAGAGGCTACAAGTGTATTCGTCAGAATGGAAGTCAATCTTCACTTCAAATTCAGGAGTAGCAACATTTATATTTTGACAAAATAATTCACATATTTCTGCAGGGTTCATATACTGTGCTACTTTGTTAAAGGCTTTCATGTTGAAAGGCAAAGAGCGTATGTCAGTAATGTATTGGGTAATGATGACCCAACCATCGAGAGACATTTAGGGAGAATTCTGGCAATAAAAAATGTTTTATCTCCTAACTACTGACATCTTTGTGATATTATATTGCACTGAACACTACTGAGTTCATATTTTACTGTTTTAAAGTATCACCTGATCATAGGTATTTTTTTATCAATAAAAGTCAGAGCCAAACTGATGACCCTGACCTTTACATACATTTCATTAATGTTTTGAAACCCATTGTCTCCCCTTCCAAATCAGATTCTGGAGCTGTCTTGTGGCATATCTCACAGCTTCTTAAATTACAAGGCCACAAATATGATGAAAGTTCAAATTCAAATCAAGCTGGTGTGTGTGTCACTGCTGGGCTTGAATCTGACAGAAAGGATATGGTTTTCTGTGTAGTGCAAGTTGCTTATTGTAATTTGACATGAGTCTGACAGTCAGGCCATGTTGATATTGTATTGTTAGATTGTCACAGGCTCATCAACATCATTCTTTCTTTTTTTCTTTTTTTCTTTCTTTCTTTCTTTCTCTCTTTCCAACAGTATCCTTGTGAGTAATTTGAATAATCAATTTCCTTTTCAGGTTTCAGAATGAAATACCGATACTTCAAAAGATGCTTACCAAAATTTGAAATTGATAATTTATCATTTTTTAAACTAAAGGATTTCTTGGAGATATCCTTCCTACTGCTTTATTGTTAACTGTAGTCTGGGATATTTTGGATGTTGTTATATTTTGATTTATTTTGTGCTTAGGGTTAATGAGCCAGAATTAAATACATCAAAATTTCACAAAAGCCATCCTTGGAACCTCATCCAGAATTTAGCTATCCATCTTCCCATTCACCTACTGTATACCCATTAGTAATTTCTGTAAGCTGTGTTATGTGTACAGGAATATTGTTACTTTTGATCAAGTGTTAAACAGTTGATAAATAACATGTCAATAAAGATATGTTTTCATCTAAATGTGTCTTAAAAAACCAACTGTTTTTGTATTCATTGTTGTATTATTGGTGTTGAAGGGCACATTTCTGTCGAACGATAAACATATGAAGTAGGTATCATGTTGACTATGATCTTCCTGTGCAGCCAGATTAGATGAAATACAAAAAGCTTGTTTATGGAAACTGAAACCAATTTGTTTAATACTGATATGTTTTCAGTAAAAACCTATTCAAACAGATGCTATAGGTGATCAGATCCTGTCATTTAGTCAGGGTTACAGGGATTCTTTGTTTTTGTAAGAATTTATCTGCAATCAGAAATGGATATGAAACCTATGATATTGCAATGAAATAACAAATTGATAACATATTTACAGGTAAGCGCCAAATTGATCAGGTACCCTATTTTTGAGCAAAAAAGCAAGAATATCTCAAAGTACAGTATTATTTTGATTTATTGTTTACCCATTGCACTGAACAGGATGATGTAAGTAATTGATATCAATAATGATTGGGAAGATAAAAAATGCTAGCTACAGAAAACATATTTATCATACTTATATATCTGATGGTACTGCCTATACATTGGGATTCACTCACACTACCAAGTGTTATCAACAACACAGCTGAATAGTACCTCAAACTGCTTAATGGTGTACCTAAACATTGTTAACAGCTGAATAGTACCTCAAACTGCTTAATGGTGTACCTAAACATTGTTAACTGTTCAAGACCTTAACGATTGCAGACTGTTCAAGACACTAACAATTTCTGATAGTTCAAGACACTACTGATTGCTGACTGTTCAAGACACTAACAATTGATGACTGTTCAAGACACTAAAAATTGCTGACTGTTCAAGATACTAACAATTGCTGCCTGTTCAAGAAACTTACAAATGGTGACTGTTCAAGAAACTAACAAATGGTGACTGTTCAAGAAACTAACAATTGCTGCCTGTTTAAGACACTACTGATTGCTGCCTGTTCAAGACACTAACAATTGCTGCCTGTTTAAGACACTAACAATTGCTGACTGTTCAAGACACTAACAATTGCTGACTGTTCACAACGATAACAGTTGGTGACTCCTTGTCATGGTTAATTTTGACTGAATGGCTTTAAATTTCCAGGCAGATTCACCGAGATTACATTGGTGCTTGTCTCTGAATGTCACAGATATCTCCTGACTCAGTGACTGTAGGCCACACAACAGATTGATCAAGAAAACAATGATCACTGTTAATGGGAGTACTTTAGACTGGCCATGAGCTTTGACAGACACTGGTTGAGTGGATGATAGTACTCTGGTATATATTTAATTTCCACATAGCTTTATATTAATAGTCATCTTCAGAAAAATGTTCAAATGAACTATGTTTCTTCAAAATCTTATATCATCATTTATATTTATTGAATTGAACAAACTGGAAAATTTTTGATGAAACAGAGTCAATATTCTCCATACTGACTGAATTGTAAATTGACTGTCACAAAGTTTTCTGTATAAGGTTGATGTGGACATAGAAATGTAATGATGCATGTGTCATGTTAATGGAGATCCTGTGATAAAAGGTATTGATGACTCTTTTAAGCAGTAGTATCCTATTGATTCCTATTAGATATTAAATCCTATTAAATTATATTTCCGTCTCCAAATTCTCTTCCATTTTAGCTCTCTAGCATGTTGCAGATTAGTCAGCTGTTTTATAATCAAGGGCCATTTCCGTGGTCACTGACCAGCAATGGTTGGGTATTTTTGGAAAATCAAGAGTTGCACTCAAGGTTGATATGACTTTTGTCTTTCAGCCTTCTGGCTTCAACATAATGAATCCTTCTAAGTAGAATCAATGTCATTGCTTCAGGTCCTCTCCACACATTTGGTTCATATTTAAATAATACAATGTTGTATCATTGATCAAGTTCTGCACCTGAATCTGGTTTCCATAGAAGCTAGGGCATTCCTTTGTAATTTGAGGTTTTTTCATGTAAATCCAATTTTCATGAGGTAATACTTACCATAACTTTAGTATGCAAATACAGTACCTACACCCATCTTTGTATCCCAACAACAAAAGATTCAAACAATGGGTGTAGGTACTGTATTTGCATACTAAAGTTATGGTAATTATTACTGAAATGAAAAGACATTTTCATGCTTCCCAAAACTTTTTTGGTGAGCATGTAGTCACTGTGTAGTACACCTGTCCTTTTGTGTCCAGATTTTAACTTTGTCCACAGTTAAGCAAGAATCATGAAACTTGGTGTATACATTGTTTATACTAAGAAAATGTGCAGTGTACCAAATTCAGGGCCCTTGACCCCTCAATTACAGAGCTATAGCTCTTTGTTAAAATTTCGTGTGCAGAGCATATCTTTACTTGAATTAGAATGAGGATAATGGAACTTGGTGTATATGTTGATTATACTAAGTTGATTTGCAGTGTTGCAAAATAGAGCAAATACAACCCTTTAGGTATAGAGTTATTGTCCTTTGTTAAAATTTTGTGTCTGGAGCATTAATTTGCTTGCATTTAAACTGAGATTTTAAATGTGATGTATACATCAGTCATACAAAACAAAGTTACAGTGTAGCAAAATCAGGGCTTTTATCCCTCAGTACAGGGTTATTGCCCTTACTTAAAATTGTATGTTATGCGCATAGCTTTGCTTGTATTAGAATTAGGATCATGAAACTTGTTCATACAATTTGGTCATTAGGGACTACAACCCCTTAATTACAGAATTATTGGCCTTTGTTAAAATTTCACTGATGCTTTGGC
The DNA here is from genome assembly GCF_031769215.1 of Ylistrum balloti. Lineage (NCBI taxonomy): Eukaryota > Metazoa > Mollusca > Bivalvia > Pectinida > Pectinidae > Ylistrum > Ylistrum balloti. Next base: position 14,972 of record NW_026783037.1, read on the forward strand.
TCTAGTTGCAGAATCAGCAAATGTTTATTACTACCGATGAAGGGAAGGTGTGAACGACACACTTACTATAGTATTGAACAAAGTGTTGATACTATTGTATACGACCTCTGTGATTGGTCGGGGGCGGAGTTTAGACAACCTGAATAGTTGATCTGACACCCAATTTGTTCTGGTAGGCGGAGTTAGTGTACACTATCAGTTACATAACAATTACTAAGTAATCGCTGGAAAAATGTCCGACGACGGCAACAGTACGCAAAATTTTCTACGTCAGATTGACCCAGGGTTGGCGAAATATGGTCAGAATTCAAGAAATGTGATGTCAGCAATCTTAATACCTTGCGATATTTATTACCAAGTGAGGTAAATTCCATGGAAATGCCACAGCTGTACAAACGAATGGTGATAGATAAGATCATTAACATGCAAACGCCAGAAACTAAAAGTGCATTTAAAACGAAAATGACGGCAGATGCCGGCACGGCCGCATCACATCCACCTAAACGGCTGAAGTTTGAAAACACTGTTGATATATATTTTGTACGTAAATTAGTTTAGTACTGAGTAAGAATTTCTCGTTGTACCATCGATGGAAAAGCAAGGTATCATTGGGTGTAGAACGAAACAAATGGGACAACCCAATTCATCTGAAGCCACCTGTGACTTGGACTCTTCCAATTAACCTCTCGCGACAGTCGAGTGTTTGTAAAATGCCGATGTCTGCACAGTATTTTTTCACCTGGCTCCACCCACAATCGATCTAGACTTGGCTCTGCCAATCAGAGAGCTTGTTGCATAAATTTAAGGAATTTGATTGGTGAAGTACTTCAGTACAATACTATCAATACTTTGTTCAGTACTACAGTACTTGAAACGTTCACACCTTCCCTTCATCGGTAGTAATATAGATATAGTCTGTTGCCTATCTCCTGTCAGATGTGTACATGTATGGACATGCCCCCTCCCCCGCCCCAATGTTATACCTATACCTATATTATACCTGTGTACTGGGAGCTATGTACCATGCCTGAGTCTGGATATACAAAAACATGAGCTAATTATGAAGGTACTTGAAATAGAAGATCTCATTAAACAGAAGCTTATCTACAAGGGTAGATTGGGGCTGCCCTACTAGGGGAAAAAACTGATAAAATATGTGAGATCATTCTGGTTATCACTGTAAGACATGTTTGTGCAAGGATTCAGAGATTTATAGGTTTCAAGCAGCTTGAAAAGTTTATGTTTCACAGCAGAAAAAAATTATTCTGCAATTCAAACAACTATTATCAAAGAGTACATGGGCTTTTCAAATCACTTTTTGCTCTGGTTCTGTTTGCATGTTCATTCCTAAACTATTTTTATTTTTGCATTTTATGTAGCAACTTGTGTCAAAATCTCAAAGAACATATGATGAAGATAGGTTATTCTCCAACTAAAAGTATCCTTAAACTTTATGTAAATCAACTGTAACTATAAATCTGACATTATCATGCTGCTATCATTTGCTCACCTTCATGGCCTGAAAGGCCAAGAAGTGAACGTCCATCATTGATTTTGTCCAACTATTTTTACAAATTGCTACTAGCTATGAAGGATCGAGCAGATTTTGACAAAATTTTGTCAGAAGCACCTTGGTTAGGAGGGGGTGAGGTGGGATTAAACCCACAGAGGCCTCAGGGATGGAACCTAAAAGGGGAAGTTTTGCAAGTTCTGTAAAATTCTACTCCTCCTGTAGGAATGATAAGATTTTTGCCTAATTTAGTCTGAAGCTTTCTTTGGTGAAAAGGAATTAAAATTGCATAAACGGGGGGTCTAGGCCCCATGTACAGGAGGGAAAGGGGCCCAATAGAGAAAATTAAGCAAATTATTTAAAATCCTACTACACCAATAGGAATGAATAAATTTTGTCCATGTCTAGGCGGAAGTAATCTTGGTTGAAGAGGAATGATTTTGTATACACAGGAGGTCTTATCCCACTGGGGCAGGACTGGAATGGGGCCTGATCCTGGAAAAAGAGCTTATTTTTTAAAGTCCTACTCCTCCGGTTGGGATGATTGGATTTTGCTCAAATTTGGTCTGAAGCATTCTTGGGTGAAGGGGAATCAATTTGTATAAACGATGGGTCTTGCCCCCCTGGGGCGGGAGAGGTGGGGGCCAATATGGAAAATAGTTCTTTGAATTCTTAATCCTCCTTTAGGAATAATTGGATTTTGCCCCACGTTGGTCTAAAGCATAGTTAGGTGAAAGGGAAGCAGTTTCGTAGAAATGATTGGTTTCAATTCCCTGGACAGGTAGGGGAGGGTGCCAATAGGAAAAATAGAGCAAACTATTTGAAATCCTTCTCTCTTGGTAGAAGTTATTGCATTTTGCCTAACTTGGGTCTGAAGCATTCTTGTTTTATGAAGAGGCGTAAAGTTATACCCATGCTTATCAGTCAGGTCCAGTCACATCCTGTTCCATCCAGAATCTTTGTCATATTTTGAAAACTTCTCAACAGATTTTCCCCATGGCATTTTTATATCAAAGTCTACACCTGGTTGTAGTAAAGTCCTCATCTGTCATTGATAAACGATCAAAGGTCACACTTGACAACTTCTGCAAATTCATCAAACAGTGATACACTATGCATAGAAGAGAGGGTATTCATGTCTTACGGACATATGATTGGATCTGTTCAAGATGGTCAGGATCTGATCTTAATTTGGCATTTGAAATTTATTACCAATGTCAGGAACTACTGATTCAAAAGGGATGTTCACTTCACTTTCAGGACATTGGAGAACAGTAGGCAAGCCTGATCATTGCCATCAGCCAATTCCTGTGTTGACTTTTTGATGTTGTGTGTGACTTTATCTCAGAAAGTTACATAATGGATCCAAACTTATTTGTTGATTACATCATCGGTATAAATAAATTTGAACGGTCAAAGGTCAGTAAGTCAAAGACCACATTTGATATCTAAAGTACTGAGTGAACAAATCATGAAGCATTATTTTAGGAAAGGAAGTAAGTTTTCCATCAATCCAGGGTTATAGAAGTTTACCTTGTATCCCAAAAAGTATAGGGTATTGGACCCTGGGGTATGATTGTATCCCATTAGAAGTATCAGAATATTTCATCACGAGAAAATATTTCACATCACTGTAGCATAATTTTTATAAAACAGCACAAGTTTGTAAAAATTGACGATAACTTCAATTCATTCCTGCATTTATTGATCAGTTCAGTGGTGTAGAAAATAAAAACTGATTTAATTTTATTGGAGGGTTGTGATTTCATTTTAAATTTGTTTGTATGTTTTATACCCAGGAACTGTGCATGTAGATCACATATGGAATTTAATTTCATTATCAGTATACAGTAATTAAATTAGCATGATGATTTCTCTTACTTGATGAAAACAAAACCTCGAGGCTGGTATGTGTGTGATGCAGACATATGCTTATTGCTGCAGCACCTTGGAGGAAACTTGATTCGGCCTCAAAGTTTATTTTATCTCTAGGTATACAGCCAGCTGTGGTTTTCAGAATTTTTTTTTTGAAGATGATTCACACTGGCCAATGATTAATACATGTTTAAATCCCAGAAAGCTTCCACATTTTGTGGTGATCTGAGTAATGCTATCAGATGCCACACATGATCATCAGAGTTAAATTGTTACAGTAAATTGTCTTCAACTTTGATCTACAAAAATAGCTATGATCAGATATACAGTTTGATTAATCTGATTAGGAGTATCATGTTATTTGATAACAGCTCACATATTGTTTACTAGTAGTTGGTGTAGATTTCTAAATTAACTCCAAATTTTACCTGAATTTTTTCTATTCATTCATTTGTAATTAAGTAGCTTTCTGATATTGCTTGAATCACAGCTTGTGAGGATAACCAATGTTCAGCTGTATTCAGGCTAGTATAGCTGTGAGATTTTAATAACACCGATTCATGAAAGAAGATTTGATTCAAAAGTGAAGAACTCTTACCGTAAGTGAAGTACAACTGAACTACCATCTGGAGACCTTCACACCTGTTACCCTGTATCATCACTCTGATTGATCATTGCAAGTAGGACATATTTACAAATACTACTTATTTATTGGTGCCTTTGGCCCTGTCAGTCAGCAGTCTCAATTCTTCTTTCTGTAGAGATTTTGAATCTATTTTCTCGAATGCATCATCTTTGTTCTGTCAGGAGGGATTCTGTCGTCTCCCTTTTATTCTCTGCCTTTATTCAGTCAAGTGAGAATCTGTTGTCTCCCTTCTATTCTGCACTGCCATTATGCAATCAGGTGAAAATCTGTTGTCTCCTTTCTATTCTCCTGTGCCATTATTCAGTCAGGTTAGAATCTGTTGTCTCCTTTCTATCCTCCTCTGCCATTATTCAGTCAGGTTAGAATCTGTTGTCTCCTTTCTATTCTCCTCTGCCATTATTCAGTCAAGTGAGAATCTGTCATATCTCCCTTCTATTCTGCACTGTCATTATTCAATCAGGTGAGAATCTGTTGTCTCCCTTCTATTCTGTATTACCATTATTCAGTCAGGTGAAAATCTGTTGTCTCCATTCTATTCTCCTCTGCCATCATTCAGTCAGGTGAGAATCTGTTGTTTCCTTTCTATCCTCCTCTGCCATTTTTCAGTCAGGTGAAAATCTGTTGTCTCCATTCTATTCTGTATTGCCATCATTCAGTCAGGTGAGAATCTGTTGTCTCCATTCTATTCTGTATTGCCATCATTCAGTCAGATGAAAATCTGTTGTCTCCATTCTATTCTATATTGCCATTATTCAATCAGGTGAAAATCTGTTGTCTCCCTTCTTATCTCTGCTGCTATTATTTAATCAGATGAGAATCTGTCATCTCCCCACCATTTTCTGCTGCCAGTATTCAGTCTGGTAAGAGTCTGCTGTCTCCATTCTATTCTATACTGTCATTTTATAGTCAGGTGAGAATCTGTTGCCTCCCTTTGCTTCTGCATTGCCAGTATTCAGTTAGGTAAGAGTCTGCAGTCTCCCTTCTAACTTGTTTTTACCAGTATTCTGTCAGGCAAACATTTAGATAATGAAACCAATAAAAAGATGAGAAAATGTTTTCATTTGATTGTGACAGATTTTGTGGCTTTGATTTATATGAATAGATGAGTAATGTTGTTTCTCCCTGACAGTCAGGAAAAGCACCTGCCTCTTTACAATGGCTGACATGACTACATTAAGACTCATGGGTCAAAACACTAGACAGACTTTTTTGTAATTAACACTTTATTTCTTTTCTCAGGATTTCTGACAGTTCAGTTGTTGGGCATTGGGATTGAGAGATGCTCATGCAAATGCACCTTTAGAATAGTTAAATGGTAAGTATATCATTATATTATCATTATTAACATAACAAAAGGAGCCACGATGGCCAAGTAGTTAAGGCATCTGACCATCTGTATCACTTGCCCTCCAACTCTGAGTCATGGATTCCCGAGGCCTACATGGGGCAGTCGCTAGGCACTGGCTGCAGGTCGGTGCTTTTTCTTTGGGCTTCAGCTTTTCTCCATCACTCCAACCTGGGACGTCCTTAAATGACCCTGGCTGTTAACAGGAGGTAAAGCAACATTAAACATTTTAACATAAATCAGACGATATGATGGTGTCTCTGTGATTACTTTATATAGAGATGTAAAATTTCAATATTTGGAACAAACATTGACCTTAGAACATTATCGCTGTCCTGTTAGGGAATTAGGTATTTTACTAAATGTATATTGCAGTATTCTCTTGCAAGTTTATACACAGCCTTCATGTTATCAACATAACCCATCAGTGACCCAAGACTGATTCAGATCAAAGCTGTGCAAGTAAGCAAATTTAATAGTAAATGAAATCAGTCTGAAACAGATTTTAGCCAGTGATAAAAGTTACACATTGAAGAATATCATTCTGGGTGGTATGTGGTGAGGTGTATATCATATAGGTAAGTGATTAAAAGGTACAGGTGTGTGTTACAGGTATCAGATACAGGTAATGCTGGAGGTTTATATACAAGTATATGTGCATTATTTATGTCATGGTTGCAAGTTAGTTGTGAATAGAAAATATACAGGTACATGTATAAAGTGGAGTTATTACTTATCACAGTACAGGTGAATACAGTAACCCCCAGAGATGGTAGATATGTAGGTTTGTATCATGTAAACTAATGTCAAATAAAATTCATTCAGATAAAAGAGAAGTATATCTTTTATGTTACTAGGTGTGGAATTTTATTGCTTCAGTCCACAGCCTTTTGTTTGAATCCTGGCAACACTTGATGTACAAATCACATGGGGCCTTCCATATAGTGGTATATAGGACAGACCTACAAGCTGCTAATATCACTTAACAAATAAAATGCTAGCTTAGCAGTCTGACAAATGTCACCCTAGCCAAATGTTACCAATACAACCTTCCAATTTTGAAGTAAAACTGCTAAATGAGTCAATCAAATTCTCTCATCGTTTTTATTGATTATATCCCCTTTATTCAGCTTTTCAAATTGAGACATTTGCATATTTTAAAAGTTTCTGAGGCTTGCTGCTATACTGTTGATAATGTCACAGTTGGTAGTGATATCACAATACACTGGAAAAGGGTAAATTGTCAAATGTTTACAGCATACATCTTCTGCTGGTAAATATTTCATACTTGTTTGAAGCTGTGTAAATGTTAAAATCACCAGATCAAAACTAATAACAGCTCAGAAATTTGTCATGTATGAAGGAAAATGGAGTTTAATTGGACTTTATCAGGGATGGGTCCAACCAAATAAATGGACACAAAATGGAAAGTTCAACCAAAGAAACAAAGCAAGCTAAATATTTCAACAAAAGAAATCAAGTCAACTCACCAGTAATTGTTCAAACCGAAGAATAAAAGCATTGCCAGACAAAGCTAATTGGGGTTTAACAAAAATATAGAACTCAAAAGAAAAAAGATATAAATGCAGAGTACAATGGAAATATTGTACAAGGAGTACTGCCTGATTGCTTATTACCAACCAAGCACTAAATAGCATTGAGCCTGATCAGGTCATCCTTCTTATCTGTTGCAGATGACCATTTCAGACTGTCATTTTCTGGTTTGGTAAAGGGCTATTGGCACATGTTACAAGTTTCTGATCACATTAAAGTTGACAAAGACTTCGGGTTTAATATGTAACATTTTAAAACTTCCTTCTGACTCTATCTTATGGGTTGTGTCCTTTATTCAGTATCATTAGCTATAAGGACAGAAGTGAGCATTCTTAGTTGTATCTGGTGGACAAATTCTTTTGTGAGCCTGCTGAAGTGTAATTATTTGTGTGAGGGTATAATGGCATTGTGTTATATAATTACATTGTTTTATCTGTTTAATCTTAATCTGTCTGTCCGTAAATTCATAGGTCCAAAGGTCATTGTCAAATTTTATATCTTTTCAATTATTATAATTTTGTTATTATCAGGCAAACTTGATTACAGGCAATTACTAGGATACATAAGGTTACTATTTCAAATTAAAGTAAAAGGACATGGATATCAAGATTTTCCTCGATTTTTTGCCCCTGACATTTTATAGAGAGCATGCATATGGTGTTAGTCACGTCTACAAATACTGTCATGTTTCATCATGTTTAATTCAATGTTAGCATCATATCTTGAGAATCTCTCAACAGATGAAGTTGATATTTACTTCCATAGTATCACGATATCATGTACAATGTTCCATGACTTATCGATTGATTGATTGATTGATTGATTGATTGATTGATTGATTGATTGATTGATTTTCAGTCTCTGTGAGCCCTCCAATGTCCGGGTATCATCTCACTGGCGAACGTCCATGTTCTGGCAACGTTACTTATATGCATGGGATTTGGGGTATTCATCTCCTACTTTAGATCTTAATAATCTTAATTATTTTATGAACAAATCTTCTACAGTTTTAAATTGTGTGTAGACAATGAAAGTTATACCTTGTCGTGATGTCTGATGTATCTGACAGATTTCAACTGTGTGAGAACATAAATCTATTTATAGAGAAAGAAAGATATTTACAGACATATTTGTCTCAACTGAACACATATCTGTTTACAGCAAGAGAAAAGGCATATTACAGGACACTTTAAGGAGATGGTAATTGAGATAGGATATCTACGTAGACCTGTCATGTTTTAGGATTTTATGGATGAGTATCAGATAGCTGTATGGTTCTCCAAAAACAGACAAAACTGTTACTTAAGACTTTACAGAGCAATAAAATAAAGCAACTTCATATCACAAGTGTGTGTGATAAAAGGTAACTACAGTAAATTCTGGCTTTACTGACAGCAGGTCATGTTAGACAGTTTGCCAGTATAGACAATGATTGAAATTCATGGTTTTAAGTTTTCATATTCATAAACCTTGAATTTTACATGCATGAAATTAGAGATAGGTTTCTTCTTATAAGTGTTATAAAAGTGTTTTTTAATTGTTAACAATGTACATTTCACCAAAACTACTTGTGTACAGCTGTATGAAAAAATCTTCACCTTTGGTTGAGATAATTCATTATAATACACAATATTTGACAATGGCCGATTTCTTTTTCATTCTTTTCCTCTTTCAGCTTTCTCTCTTATCATAAATTGGTTATGCTGTCTAAATAATTGGGGTACTTGACTTATCTGTGGACACCATCACAAACACAACTGAGGTCGTTAGACATCAAAATAGAATGTTGATAACATATTATAGTCATTTCCTTGGCTTACGGGATGGAAAATAATCTTAACATTATAATGGATTAAAGGGCTTCAAGAGGCAAAAACTGGTTGTATAGTTCATGTACTTTAACAAGTCTGAATCACTTCAAAAGTCAATAACTGCACAAGTGCAAGCTGAAAACAATAAATGAATATGAGTGTGTATGATAGAGGAATATTCAGAACAATTTGCAGTGAGTGAGTGGGTATGAGTAAGTGATGTTAAGGACCACCAGCTGGTATGAACAGTGTCTGAATTAGTGATACTAAGGACCATCAACAAGTATCAGGGTGTCTGAATTAGTGATGGGAAGCACCACCAACAATTGTTGTTACATACTTTTGTCCCTTGCATGAGCATCAATAAATATAAGGATATTTTGTTTCTCTTTTTTTTTCAAATTTTTTAAGGTAAATTCATTGAAACACTGATAAATGAATGCTCTTATCCACTGTTTTACAGACTGTGATGCAGGGGAGTGAGAGCTTTGTATGTGAGGAGAGGGCTTACTTTACTTATTAACTTATCAGAATCTGAAACACATAAAATTACTTTATTGTTCCCCAGTCTTGAATGTTTGATGATGGTTAAATAGACAGTTATTCATGCAATGGTTGGAATGTTGGATGTGGAACAGAAACTATATTTTAGATATAGGTGCCATATCATTGTGGTAGTTAAAAAAATTATTTCATTCTGTAATTTATACTTTGACCTCATATATTAGAGACCTGACACAAAATTCATAGAGAATGCTATCTTAGTTTTGATATTTACAAGAATTTGAATTTTTAGTTGTACTTTAATGTAGCTTAAAAAAGAAAAGAAAGAAATAGAACATTAAAGAAGACCTCTGCAATGGACTGTGTATCAGATTACACTCAGAGGAGTGTTAAAATGTTCCAACTGGACCAGAAATAGTCACTTTTAGAATTAGTGAAAAAAATCTTTATAGTGTACCAGGTTTTCACCACTATTCAGATTTAGCCCTTTTTGTTCAACAACATAGGATGGATAAATTTTAAGATGGGGACTAAAATTTGTTACACTGACATAACTGTTTTGTATAATCCCCAGAGGACCAAATGAGCAAAGTTTTGTACAATGGTACAAGGATGAAAATGGCCTGGTATACAGCACTTTTACTACCCAATGGGTAAAAATAATCAACTCAGCCCTGAATTAGCAACAATTTGATCATTGACATTATTAATGTATTAATGTTTGGTCTCTCGCACATTTGATTGTAAAGAGTAATTGTGCTTCCTTGCTACCTCTATTTATACTGTAATTGATGTGTAACAACAGCTGGAACATCAGGTTAACCATCGCCAAACTTCAGATTGTGATTCTAAAAATGAACTGTATTTTGTGTAAATGGGAATTTGTCCAGTTCTAGTTGATTCTATAAAGAAACTGTTGGACTTCTTTTATCAGTAGGTAAAAATCTGCAATGTCAAGTGCCATTAAGTGTTATCACAAAGGCGTACAGGCGTGGAACAATGCAGATCAGGCGTGACGTAAACATATTGACAGGACTTTGTGTTTTAGTCTGCCAAACCTCTAGAGCAGGCACTTAACATCATTAACAAACTCTAGACAAATTGACAAAATAAATGAGAGAACTTCAGGTTAACTTAAAATTTTCTGTCACATCATGACAGTATACCAAATACATTTGTATGGTAAGTATACATTTTTTTTAGAGGATACAATTTCATTCTAGCTTTTTGCCTGTTCCATTTGTCATGATATTGAAGATAAACCCTGAAGTACTTTTGAAAGAAAACATGTGTCATACACATTTGTAATCTGGTTGATAAAACATACAATTTAGACCAGAAAAGATGAGTTTGGTTTGACAAAATTCATGAAGAAAATGTTCATCTCCAAATATAAACTATCAAACCAATTTACTAGATAATTGTGACAACGTTCACATACAGATTTATCCCTGTCACAAATTAGGATTATGCTGTCTAGGTAATTGGGGTACTTGAATTATCTGTAGAATACATCAAAACGACAACCAAAGTCTAGTGATCTGAAAGTACAACTTAATGCTTTCAGGCAATAAGCAACCTCAGGCTAGTAAACAGGTTTTCTAGAGCACTTCATTGTTTCCTTATCTTTAACAGATGTTGTTATCCTGTTAAAAATACTTCCCATAAAAAGATGATGTAACATTATTATTGTACATAACCTGTATACACCAGCCCTTGATTTAATCTCGGTTTCCCCATCAGGTTTTCTGTAGTACATACACACCCTTCAGCACAACAATACCAGTGTATCTGTAGGGTAGTGTAGTCCTTACTGACATGCTGGAGTAATAGGTGAAAGTTATCAGTCCAATTGCAGCTGTAGAAGCTCAGATTTGTACATTTGGAAATCAAATGTTATGCATGAGTTTCAAGACAGATCCTATGTCTGCTGTCTATTTGTTGTTGACTGGTCAAATTCCACAAAGCCAACGTCAACTGGAGCACTTTTGGGGTTTAGTGAATAATTGATGTCTTCAGTTTTGTGATAAAAGATTCATAATTAAGTTAGCATAAATTTAGGCAACATTTTTAACCTGTGAGCAGAATGATTGTTTTGTCTCTGTTCCTCGATATTGTCACTGGGAGTGGAAATGGTAAAGATGAACATGTACATTGGAAACAGTCCAGATTTGTGATTTGACCTTGGAATGTTAGCCAGAACATGCAGATTAATATTCTGATTTTTAGTACTATAGGCAATTAATGGCTTGAACAAGAATACACATAAGTTGCCAAGAGTCTGGCCATCTTAAGGAATTTAATGCTAGGGCCATGATACAGTAACATTACCACTGCTATACCTTATAATGACAGATATTTTCTTTGAATGAAAGGCAAACTCAATCATGCTACTGTGAATGTCTCGTAGGTCACAGCTCTTGGGATCAATATCATTTTGAACATATAACCTGAAAATAATTAATAATCCGACCAGATTTAGTGATTTATTTGCATGTCATCAAAAGAGAAATGTAGTGAACCTTAAGATAGTGTAAATTTGGTATGATGATTTAGGACAGACAAAATGGGAGAAACATAACACTAACACTAAACATACCACATCTATGTTAACATGGTATTCAGAGTCACCAGTTCTAAATACATCCATAGATACCCTCAGGGTTATATTGTTGGTGTGAATATTTACAACTTGGAACAACTGTTGCTAAGTTTTCTTTCAGCTGAAAAGAAAAGGCAGGGTTTAAATTATTAGAAGTTAGGAAATTAAGTGATTGTGTTATGATGTTTTTGTGATTGTTGGAAACTGTTTTGCTGCAAAATTCCTTTTCCTGATAAGAATATTCTATCATGTTTAAATATCACAGTGAGTATTACAGGCCTACTAAGCCTTTTGTTCTAATTTGTAAGTCTTAATGCAAAATTCAGCTGACTGCGTGTAAAAGAACTGAAGATACAGATCTGCTGGACATAAGGTTACATAAAAATTAACCACTATAGATGTGATTGGACACTTACCCTATCAGTTTTGTGCGTACATATGATCAGTATATGATCCGATTTACTGATTACTGTCCTATACCATCCAACCAGCCAAAGTTTTATAGTATTATTACATGTGACTATTATCACCTTAATTGAACTGGACGATGAAATGACAATTTAACATAAATAGCGGAACAGGGTTTAATAGTAAAGAGTGTTGGAAAAGACCTTGACCCTGCTGGGGTTCTAACTAGGGACACTTTTGTCTCTAACAGGTAGACTCTCTTCTGCTTGACTAGCCAAAATTAGTAAAACAGTCTGAACTCTCTCCTTCACATATCAGCAAAAGTTGCCTTACCAGGTCTCCGGCTGGTTGGAAAATGGTTGTCTCTTTCTAGGAGTCAAAGCTTTGGTGAAAGATAGAGTGTAGAAAGGAATGAGAATCTTGTAGCTTTGTCCTGTGAGATGTTGTGGATAGCTTTGTGTTACAGGACATTTGTTAAATGAGACTGTGTGGGCTGCAATAGCCTAACAAACAACTCAAATGAAATTAAGCCCTTCTTTACAACAATTTATCAATGTCACATATCTGTTAATGAAATAAGAAATAAAAGCTTTAATTGTGTACAGAGATTATCCGGGCTATAATTCAATAAACTCAGGTTTTAGATACATGGTTCGTATAATAAACAATTGAACTTTCTTATAACTATATGTATTGAATCTCAGTATAACCTATTTGCCTGACTCGGAGGATCATTACTTCATTATATGCAGCATAGACGGTTAAAGCACAAGGGAAAAAGCAGGCAATATTCATTCACAGTTGTAATTAAATTTTTGCTCAAGAGAAGATGAGCTTTATTAAATTATTAGATGAAAATGGGAAGGTTGACTACAGTATTTACGTTCCGTTGTTAAAAATTGTATTGGTTTTTTATAATTTGATAGAAGAATTTCCAATCAATATAGTTAAGGCTTAGAGTAGGTGCTTCAAATCTAAATCTAAATTACATCAGTCAATTGTAAAATATTCCAACCCAGAATTTTATTTCACTTACCAACACATTTCTAAGCAGTGTCATTTGAATTCTGCAGTTACTTTATTTCAAATCTGTGTTGTAATTTTGAAAAATCAGTTAAATGTGTCAATGTTCATGCTGATGTTTAATTCATTATTTGGCACATTTTGTATTTATTGTTTGTATTGAGAGGTGCTTTTCATTTGATTGTCTCTTTTCTAATCCTTTATCTAAATATTTGGAGTTTTTTCTCACTGGTTAGAAATGTGAAGAAAATAATTGATCAGAGCGAATTTGTTGTAGTTTGAAAAAACCACACACAAAACAAAACATAAATTAACCATTCAACACTGAGACAGACTAGTATTAAAGACACAAACAGTCATGTAAACTAGCAGGTGAATGGAAATGGAAACCAATATATTCTAACTGATTCAGTTCTTTATTGCCATTTAAAGGTACACTTGCTTGGAACCTCTCAAAACCATCTTTAAACAACACTATATCCTGGATCAATACAAGACATTTAGTAGGATATGTTCAACCAACTCCTCAATCTCTTTTGTATACTAGAAGATATCTCCCTTCCCTAAACATGCCCAATTAAACAATGAAGTAATGGGATTGAAGTCACTGAGAACCATTGGGGAAATGTTGAAATCAACTGGTTTTACATAAGATGACACATGCATTTAAAGACAAAATTGTATCCTTGCTTTAGTGTATGTGAAATAATCACTATGTGTCAATACTCCCAAACCTTTATAGACCTTTTTGGAATACTTTGTATTTCAACTATCAGTAGTTAAATCATATTTGTCTCTTTCCAGCAGTTTTATTATCACAGGCAGTAGCCTTATCTTCCCAGTTGTAGGAATTCTTTCGTTGTACTACACGAGTTCATTTAGGGAATGGGTTGATGTGTACAAGGCATGAATTTAATGTGTTGAATCACACACTAATGTATTAAAACCTACAAAGTAAGGTGTTGTTTATGTACATTCTAAAACTGTAGATCTTCATTCCTGATGCTGGATTTTCTATTGGTATTGCTGATGTTTGACCATTAAAGAATGTTGAATTCAGTCTAACCTAAAGTGTTTGTTTCAAAAGTAACAGGTCACCAAGTGTGTCCATTTTGTCTGTTTGTAATACACTTTTCATTACTTTTATTCTTTCTTGACAGATTTTTAATAAAGTACTACACAATTACATTTACAATAGAAATTTTAAGATATTGTCATGAGTGTCAAAGGTCAAGGTCACTAACTATCATGACATGAACATCATATCAAGAGATATTTTGGCAGTCACCATATAAAGTTTAAGAGTCTAATGTTATTGTGGGAACACTGTATTAAAGATATTTCTGCAGTGTCTTGTTACCACGGAAACCCAGAGCCTATATTGGAGGTATTTTTACAGCAAATTCTTACCATGGAGACCAAGAACTCTGTAATTGAGGTATTTCTATTCTGTATTGTTACCATGGAGACCCTAGATCCTGTATTGGAGGTATTTTTTCTGTATTTTCTGGATTATAAGCTACACCTTTTTTTCTCGTGAGTCAGGCTTGTGGCTGATATATTATTGCAGCTTATATGTAGATGAAAAAATTGGCAGGAAGTGCACCAGAACACCAGTACATGAGGGTACCAAGTGTTTTCATGAGTACCTGCCTGTCAGCGGAAGTTTACAATAGCCTTTTGCATCCATGGATTGATAGGTCATCGGGTTATAGGTCAAATTCTAGAACAACCGCCATGCTTGATTATGATATGAATCAGAATGGCTTCGTGTAACTTACAAGAAAAATTTTGGACTACAAGAGTTTGGTCAGCATGCAAGGGCCTTCATTAATATCTAAAAGTACAGAAACAGATGGAGAGATTGTTTAGTTGACCATACGTCATGTCAGGCCCATATCTTGGCATAGACAATCTGTGAAGGCACCCAAGCCAAATGTGTTCGATATTTGCTACTTTAAATTTTTGGAAATACATCAATAAAATAAAGGATTATCTGTGTATTGTTTATCTGCATACTTTACTAAATGTTTCACTAATGATCTTGATAAGTTTCCCTTCATTGTCTGTTATATCATTGAACTATGATAGTTATCACGTTGTAAGAACTGCAGTCCTTTGTCTGTTCCTTGTATATCAAACGTCAACAACAGTGGTCACCATATCATAAGAAATGGTTCGGCTGATATTCTGGTGTGGCTTATATGTGGATCAAATCGAAGAAAATCATTAAAAACTGGCCCTGCAGCTTATAATCTGGAAAACATCGTATATTATTATCGATGAAATCTAGGACACTGTATTGGATGTATTTCTACAGTGTATTGTTACCATGGAGACTGATGATCCAGTATTGGAGGTAATTCTACAATACACTCTTAGTAACTAATTCATTTTATTTGGACTTTTTTTGCTTGAAAAATAGAGCAATATTTAAAAGTTGAGCTATTTTAAAACTTTAGTTCATTTTGTTGGAGTAAGCAATGACATTTAAAGAAACAAGGGGTTCCACTGTGGCTGTTGGAAGTCATCTCCCAATTACCACAGATTCTAATTAGATAAATAGTTTCGCATCTTAAACCCAGAAAATGGTGTGTTTTTTTTTTTTTTGTCTTCATTTTCCTTCCATTCCACACGATTAGCTGCCAGGTATAGCATGTCACATGTATAACAATGTGCTAGCTGCCAGCTCTCCTTACACCTAATCACTGATTTCTAATGACATTCACATATAAAATTTCCTATCGATTTTGGATAAATTTCAAATGTGTTAGACATGAAATAGAGAGGCTTTGAGGTGCCTGGAGATAACGTGGTTTTATTTAGAAAGTACAGTAATCGATGAGTGGTTGTAATGCCTTTTGGCAATATTGAAGTATTGAATAATAAGGATGTCAGCTGTTCTTGGAAAGGAGTTAAACAGAATCAGATAGTTAAATCAATAGGACATTTAGAGTTAGTCTTCAACAAAACTGTAATTAATATTGCTGTCGATGACATAAAAGGTCACATACCTGAATAATTAGGTTGATGACCTTTTTTTTTCATTTTTTGCATTTTTAAAAAAGTCACATAATTAGGTCAGGGTTAAAAACCTGAAGAAATGCCAGTATGGGTTAGCTCCAGTTTTAGCTCCCTTGGTTCTGAGTATTGTTATCCAAGGTTATACATCATTCATATTTAAGTATTAGATGATATTGAAAATGTTCACAGGAGTGAACCATTTTGACACTTCAATATGTTGATACTGTGTTAGCTTGAGGTCAAATTTCTCTGTTTATGTACAACATGGACTTGCATTAGACTTCGTCAATTTTAACGTGGTGGTCTGCAGACAGATACTCAATGTCTGAGTGGACTTTGATTATAAATAATCCGTGTTACTTTTGAAAAAGGTTTTGTGGACATGAAAACATATAGAGTATGTGTGTCACACAGCTGTCGTTGTTCTTTACACCGACAGATGGAGATTTCTAAATCTGAAAAACCCTTGTTGATCATCTTTGGAAAGGATTTGACTATAACACATTGTGTTTGATATGTACTACATTTATCCTACAACAAACCCAGGGCACCAATAAACTCATGGGTTGTCTTATCACAGGACAATTAACCCAGGGTGCTAGCAAACAAATTCTTCTCCACAGTCAGGGGCTGGGCTTATTACTGGACAATTAGCTCAGGGCACCAGCAAACAAATTCTTCTCCAGTCAGGGGCTGGGCTTATTACTGGACAATTAGCTCAGGGCACCAGCAAACAAATTCTTCTCCAGTCAGGGGCTGGGCTTATTACTGGACAATTAGCCCAGGGTACCAGCAAACAAATTCTTCTCCACAGTCAGGGGCTTGGCTTATTTCAGGACAATTAACCCAGGGCACCAGCAAACAAATTCTTCTCCACAGTCAGGGGATGTGCTTATTACTAGACAATTAGCTCAGGGCACCAGCAAACAAATTCTTCTCCACAGTCAGGGGCTGGGCTTATTACTGGACAATTAACCCAGGGCACCAGCAAACAAATTCTTCTCCACAGTCAGGGGCTGGGCTTATTTCAGGACAATTAACCCAGGGCACCAGCAAACAAATTCTTCTCCACAGTCAGGGGCTGGGCTTATTACTGGACAATAAACCCAGGGCACCAGCAAACATATTCTTCTCCACAGTCAGGGGCTGGGCTTATTACTGGACAATTAGCTCAGGGCACCAGCAAACAAATTCTTCTCCAGTCAGGGGCTGGGCTTATTACTGGACAATTAGCCCAGGGTACCAGCAAACAAATTCTTCTCCACAGTCAGGGGCTTGGCTTATTTCAGGACAATTAACCCAGGGCACCAGCAAACAAATTCTTCTCCACAGTCAGGGGATGTGCTTATTACTAGACAATTAGCTCAGGGCACCAGCAAACAAATTCTTCTCCACAGTCAGGGGCTGGGCTTATTACTGGACAATTAGCTCAGGGCACCAGCAAACAAATTCTTCTCCACAGTCAGGGGCTTGGCTTATTTCAGGACAATTAACCCAGGGCACCAGCAAACAAATTCTTCTCCACAGTCAGGGGCTGGGCTTATTACTGGACAATAAACCCAGGGCACCAGCAAACATATTCTTCTCCACAGTCAGGGGCTGGGCTTATTACTGGACAATTAGCTCAGGGCACCAGCAAACAAATTCTTCTCCACAGTCAGGGGCTGGGCTTATTACTGGACAATAAACCCAGGGCACCAGCAAACATATTCTTCTCCAAGTTCAGGGACTGGGCTTATTATAGGATAAGGAAAACATTCTATTTAACAGCTGAAGATGTAATGGAAAGTGTTCTACTTTTTTACCACAGCAAATTGATATCTTGAATGAATACTAATATTCAAAACAATAGTGCATGATTTCTGTGAAAAATACATCCCTTTTGCATCAAGGTAAGTTTATGAACAGATACAGGCTTATAACTTGAAGTATGATATGAATTTGATTTGAGTTCCATTATGTTTAGGGAAGACATGGCAACAAAACAAATATCAATATCTAGAAACATTGTAATGTTTGGATCTCCATCTGTGGGGAATTGCTATCCCATCTAAAACCAGTGCAGATACGCCTTAGACAGGGGATCTAGAACATATTAACCTCACACCACAGAACTTTGTGGAATGTAATTCTCACTAACTGGTAGAGGATTTAAAAGCAGCTGGGATTTATAAACAAATTAGAAGACTCCAAATATTTAATCATACAAAATTATTTGTATGTTGCCAGTACTGGATGACCTTGATGTTAACGTGACCTAATTACTACTTAGACCATCCACTTCATAAGTTAGTTATTCTATATATTAAATACACCTTATGAACTATTTACCAAAATCTACAAAGTTTACATTCATCAGGTACGTAGCTGACTTTTTATGTAAATTCACAGCTGCCTTCACATGTCAAAATGACACAAATTATTTACCAAATTATCTTAATATCTGTCCAGCTTTTTATTTCTTTTTGGTGGGGGGGGATAGACATCAAAATTGCTTCACTACACACCTGTTCATGAAGGATGCTAGTTTGCCCCAACAATTGATTGATTTATATTCTCAGTATTCCTTGAACTCACACAATATGACAGATATTAAGATTTGATTTGATCATCTGTTTGGTTGTTAGTTAGGATATGTATTTCTACGTATGATGCTTCTGAAAGAATTTAATTGGAAAAAGGAAAAAAGAATGCCAACTAAGTAATTTTTTTAAGGACTGATATGATTAACATTATTGGTATTGATTGAGGAATGCTTGCATATTGTTCCGTGGTAAAAATCATTTTTTTAAACCATTTCCTTGTTGAATTTGAATTTTTTTCATGTAAAATCAATTTTTATGATGTAATACTAACCATAATTTTAGTATGCAAATACAGTACCTGCACCCATCTTTGCAGCCCAAAACTACAGATTAAAAATTACCAGCCATTATGACCGAGACATAGAGTGATCTCCCTTCCTTTTTCCTTGATGGCACCACTGTGGGCTGATGTGTGTCAGATGAGCGCTCTCATATTTTTCATTTCTGAGTATTCTGTCGTACTCACTTTGCATTCTTGTACTCACCTACGTTTGTTTAGGCTTACTTTTTGTGCCAATTTTCGGCCGTTTGCTGCCTACTCATGTCCACATGTCATAATGGTTTTACCGTCAGTATTTTCGTTTGTTTTTCTACCTTGTTTTCGGCTTTTTGCCAGTGTCTAGCTTCGTTGACATTGTCTTTCTTCATATCTGTTGCTTGTTTTCAGTAGTTTTGAGTTATTTTGTTCAAAACATTACATACTTATTTACAATATTTTAGTTATTGTTGTAAGTATGCCTAGGGCGGATTTACAACAGGACGTTCCCATTTCCCTTGGAGAACAGGACCCTTGTGATGCTTGTCCCCTTCGTTGGCCTTGTAGTGAGTCTGCTCCATGTTAACTTTGTACTCAGAGAGTCTAAAGTCAAAGCTTCCCTCTTTCCCAGTGATCTTCTGGTCATCACTAAAAATGGTTTTACTTGAAAAAAACTCAAATTAGCAAAGTCACTTTTGACATACGTAGTGGGATCTCTGAAATCAGGAGATTATCCCATTTTTAATCCATACGATTGGGAGGCTTGGCTGGGGAGTGAAAATCGGGAAACTTCCTACTAAAATGGGAAAGTTGGCAGGTATGCAGAGTGAAAAACTATATAATTAAGAGATCTATCAATATCTATACCTCTAGCTTGTGCAAACTAAAATTAGAATATATAACTATCTACTGCTGTTACAAAACATTAAATTCCCTAAACTTGATATCGGTCAATGAAAAAAAAAATTTGATCACAATCTCCCAGGAAGTCTTAGACAATGGCTTACAGTAAGTATGTTTAATTCTCTTGACACTATGAATTATTCATTAGTCTGAAAAATGAGCCTGGCTTGGTAGACATGCTTTGAAATCTACATTTATCATGATGAAAATATATTGTTGTATTTACCGGTGCAGAAATAGTATATACTAAATAGGAATCGATACTCTCCGTCTTCTAGGTCCAGGATGGTGTCTGCATATATTGATATATTTAACAGTTGGGTACAAGAGTATTAGTGATTGGTTCATTCAGACAAACATACTGATATCTATCATTATTACTGTATATAGATCGTAAGGCTAGGCTGACATCAACATTAAAAGTACATGCATTAATTAGCAGGAGGTGTCATCACTCATCACTTGTGAGCAGATAATTACACACAAATTGTGTCAAATAAGGGTAAATTTTATTGTTTGGAATAATGAAACAAACAAAAAAGTGACCTGAATTCTTTTATTCTTCAGATAAAAAATTTCGGTCTGAGCTCCTGTTTGGTGTGGAGAGTTACAGGTGACATACTGCAAATTATTGTTGTGAAGTCCTGATATATCTCATTTTGGGACCTGACCATTTCTGTGTTGTCTGGTGTGTTATATGTTTCAGTAATAATTTACCATAACTTTAGTGTGCAGATATGGTATCTACACCCATCTTTGTATCCCAAAAACAAAAGATTAAAAAATCCCAGGGTGCCAGTGAGAACGGACCTGTCCAAGCTGAGTTCTTGACTACCTTCTTTCTACTACTTTTGCGTGGAAGCCCGACACTGACTCAGCTCAGTCCAGATTTGAATTTGCCAAAAGTTCCTGTCTTCCAGCGGTTTTACCGTTGGGTGGGGACTTCAGGCTGCCATTCACTCACAGTTCACTGATTCTTGCATCAATGCAGGGCCTCCTTTCCCACCCTGTCAGGTTCCTGGTTCTGCACTTTTCTGGTCCAGTACAGAATTCCCTGTGCAGGCGTACCCAGGGGGTTTCCCTCAAGGGGCTGGGTTTGCAGGCCAGGGGTCCGGTTTCCGGTCTCCGTTTCCCCCAGGATCTGGGTATATGGGTGCCTGTGGGCATTCATCCTGGGCCGCCCAGGCCAGCCTGCAGATGGTTCTTGCTACCAACAACATCAATGTGCTCGAGATGAGGTCTGTTCTTTTGGCTTTTCAGTCTTTTCGGAAAGTTCTGCAGCCTAAAGTGTGTGCTCTCGCCATTCGCATTCTTCTTCTCTGCCAGGAGATGCAGTTGACCATCATGGCAGGCTGAACGTGCTGGCAGACACTTTCCAGGCATTGCCAGCTGGTGTTGACAGAATGGCAGCTGTGTCACTTGATATTAAAGGGAATTTGTTAGGTGTGGGACAAACTTCTTATAGATCTGTTTGCTACTTCCCTGAACAATCAGCTGCCAACCTTTGTCTCTCCAGTCCCAGATCTCTAGACTGGGACAGGATGTATACAGATGTTCCAGGAGCATCACTGCTCCTTACTTCTGATAGCCCTTGACTAGCCGGAGGAGTGAGATAGACTGCTTTGTCCTTGTCGGGTTCTCAGGTTTTATCTTGATAAAACTAGGGGAGAAGGGGGGGGGGGGGAGCTCTAGATATCGTCTGTTTCCAGGTGGGTTTATCAGGTCATTAAGTATGCTTACAAGCATTCTGTTGATCAGACTTAGCCGAGAGTGAAGGTGTGGGCTCATGTGAGCTCTTACTGCATCCTGGGCCCTCCTCAATGGGTTCTCCTTTCAGGAGGTCATATCTGCATCTGCAGCCTTCTTGAAGGACAGGGTTACCTTCACTGATTTTTATCCCTGCAATCCCTAGCTTACCACTCTGAAGGCCTGTTTTTGTTGAGACCTCTTGTGGTGGCAAAGTCAGTGGCTGTGCCTCCTCATTAGCCTCAGGACATGTCTTTCCATAAGGCAGCACGTTGGTGCACCAACTCCTACATGGGGAGGTCCTTCCAACTTTCTGGCACTCCTTTTCCCATCTCTACTATTATCTTTCTACTGTGCTGGATGGGCTGCTTGTCATTTAGTCACCACTTTGGTAAGACAAATTCACATACTAAAGTTATGGTAATTATTACTGAAATGAAATTGAGGTTTTTTCATTGAAAACCAATATTCATGAGGTAGTTTTTACCATAACTTTATGGAGTCCCACCCTATCCTCCCCTCTTCCTTTTCTGCCTGGCTGGCTGCCCCTCAGTTGGGCTCCATAAAGGTTTTAAGAGGACGGGAGATCACTCTGTGTCTCTGTTGTGATGGCTCATGGGATCGTAGGGAGGACAGGATTTTTTAATCTTATGTTTGGGATATAAAATGTAAGATATTTGCATACTAAAATTATGGTAAGTATTACCTCATGAAAATTGGTGTACATAAAAAACCTCAATTTTAAGAGTCCAGACTGGGGTGACTTTTAAAAGTTCTTACATTCTGTGATTTCAATCAATATGAAATATTCATCTAGCTGTCCTCTAGACTACTTTAATTCAGTTATTTTCTTTTATAGTTTGACTGATACGATCGTGACGTGCCAGAGATATATTTAGCTGATCGATCAAGGCAAGTCTGAATAGTAAAGGGAAAGAGTTGTGTATCTTCACGAAATTTCTCCCTCTGCCGACCACTAACGTGATCCATTCAACCCCCTAAAAAAGCATGTTATTCAACATTTGTGGACTTTGCATGTCAGCATGCTATGTGTGTTTACTTTGTTGACATAAACAGACCTATACAACATACAAAACCAAGCATTAACTTTCTGCTGTCAATGACTGGCTTGTATATTTTTGAGTTTGGAAAAACAATTTAATTGAAAATCAATAGCTGAACCTGCATGTGCATATATATATTTTGTACCATCTACATTTTTTTCTTAGATAGTTGAATACTTTATTTAGAAAAGCAATTTCTATTTCCTTAATATAGATTTAATTTCACCAAAGAGCCCTGCTCATAAACTGAAAGTGAAAAAGAATTTCTTGAAAACATTAATGAAAAAAAAAAACACCCAGATAAATCAATTTTAAAACCTAAATGTGATGTATCAGTATTACAACGTTAAAAATGAAATTTTGAATTATTTTGCTGGATTTAAATGTACTGAAATGAATCTGTTTTCTGTAATTAGATTTTAAAAAGTACATTTGAAGATAGTCTCGGCCATTTTAAGGCAAACTTTCAGCGACAGGTGAGGTATAAAATGCATCCATACAGGAAATAAGATACATAATTACCAAAAAAATACTCCACCTTGTCTGTAGCCTGCTGCGGCTATACCTGATTTCTGTATTAGCATGGTAACAGTATAGAGTTCATTTATGAAACAGATGATTATAGCTAACCCATGATAATTTTTATGTTTAAATAAAACCTAGAATTTGTACACTACAGATGAAATTTTGAGAAGTGTCCTTGATCTTTTGACTTCTGCAGTTTGTCATTAAGGGATTTGGGCAGGATTTTGGTTTTCGTTGAATTATGTTACATCCTTATCTATATAGCACTACCACCCAGATGAAGTAACTCAAATATATCCCAATACCTGTTTTTAGGCAGTGATGTCGGGGCAGTCGAAAGTACTTTATAGGCATGAGTGAGAAATTTAATGAGGGGATCGATGACATGATATGGGTGACCTCAAAGTGTTACTCAGACTGACCATGTCTAATATGTAAATAGCAGTGCAGCAAGCATATGATCCCAATTGTTTATGATACCTTGATTGAAAGTGAAATATTCTACTTCAACTAAACACTAGATATTGTTATACAAAAACTTCAGCAAACAAAACTTTTTAAATAAAATCATTTTAGGGAAAAATCCTCATCGAAGGATCGTACGTTGGCGATATTCGGTACCGTACATCTCTGAATCAACATGATGTATAAAATAACTTCTTGATATATAACATGGATTATACAGGTGTTGAAGATTTTTCATGATTTCACATCATCTGAGTTTCGGAGATAAAAAATTACTTTTTGACAGAGGTATTTGTGCACATACACATAACACATGTGCTCAGTTCCCTACATGTATATGTGCGTCAACAATTGTGACATAAACAATAGAATTATGTGGATATCCAGGAACAAGTTATATGAATCCAAGCAACTATTTAGTAGTAAAGGCATATGAACTAAATGACATGAAAGATTTTGAGCATTGAGAATCCTTTACTTTTTCAATACAAATGTCTACATCATGTACATGGTTTGGCTGTCCATATGTAGTACACAAATGTTAAGATAATATTTGCATTACACTAGTCCAGATATTGTTATGTACATAAAATTGTCAGAGTACAAGAAAAAAACTTCTGATAGGTGCATGTAGTGTGGGTGTGTGTGTACAAGTGGGGCAAGCTGTTGTATGTGCCACAAATTGGTTCCCAAACATGTTCCATTTTGTTTAAATTGTGATTATAACAGGTTCATAAAAGAAATAAACAACCATTTACTTCCTGTGGTTAATTACATACACAAAGGCTTAACATTACCTCAACTTATAACCTTCATACAGTTTCGATGTCGTCTCTCTGCAAGAATTCTTTTGGACAGCTACAGTGACGTCTCTTGTAATCCCTTTCCCACTTCTTTGATTATTACGCAAATTAAACATTTTGATTTGGTCTTGAAATGACACCTCTCTTTAAAAGTTACTTAGAACATCTGTTTAAATTTGATGAAAACTAAAAATTTCTGATTTTAGATATTGTTAATAAGTGTATATTCAATGTGGAATGCTGCGACACAATAATCTACATTTTTATGACATTTACTATCACCAAATTTCACACCATGTAAAAACGTAGTAAAAAGTAACAACTGGCTGTAGTTATTTCAGATATAGGCCATGAATCACCTCAGACAAGGTCGTTACGTAACTGCCTGTAAATGTGTCTGGTTGTTGCATGCTTTTCAAAATAAATTCAAATGAAAAAACACTTTATTTTTCACTTTCATACATCATTATGTAAACAATACACTATATACAAAGATAAGTTTCACTTAAGACAATTTCAAATCAATATTGTGTGAGCTGTGAAGCATGCACGTAGTGTCTTGCTAGCTAAATTATAAGTTTATCACTATCGTTGAAGTAATATTTTGATGTCATGCGTCATGTGACCTTTTGTTTTTTCATTCAAAATAAGCATATAGACACTAGACTGAGCACAGGGGAATATATTATACTCCATGTGTCTGGATCATACAGTATTGCTAATATTTCAATTATTACAAAATGAATTCCACATTACTTGGATAATCCAGGATTTCATCATTTGTCACACTTATTATACCTGTTATATATAAAAAGATTTGAATACAAGAGGAATCTCTTATACCTAGCCATTTCCCAATATTATATACATGTAAAGCTCGTCGTGATAAAAGTTCATTCCCAAGGTCCTTTTCAGTTAGATGCAAAATAAATAGATGTTTTTGTAAGAAACATTTTGAGTAATTGTAAACTGGATAAACTGATGCAATTCTGTAACACTTTCAGGATCACCAAAAGAAGGTCAAGGTCAGAATTTTTCGAAAGGGAAGATAACTGTGGAATTATTTAGTGTATCTGCTACACATACAAGCAGTGCAATATTCAGTCTTCCTAGGAGGTAATAATATCTAGCATGGTGCTTATTGTCAGAGAATGTTTTTACAAGAATTTCTACAAATCCAATTGTTGAAGCATGCTATCATTTCTTTAACTGAAGTTTTTTGGGTTTTTTTGTAACAGTGTTATTTAACTTGTGCTTATACAACACACACATTTTGTGGTCAGGCCTCTGCGTGCATATATGTCAGTGCTTTGTTAATGTGGTGTTTTGTTTTCTGATCAAGATGTTTAATAAAACTTTAACTATACCACAAACTCTGTTATACCTCTGATCAAAGACATTGAATTCTTACCAGATGCTAATCTGTCAATAAGCTATATATTGCTGTTCTACAAACATTACATATCTATGTTTTATTTCACCATTGTTTCAGGTGGTGGTGATCACTGTTGGTGTCCACATGACATCACTGTTTGATGTGGGGGTCACCAAATATAGTGATGTGGGGGTCACCAAATATAGTGATGTGGGGGTCACCCAATTAAAGTTTTAATCACATCAGGGGTTTATGTTAATTTTGAATCTGGAACAACTGTCAGATTTTTCCTACCACAGAAGCTATTTTGATAAAAATTTGGATATATCAGAAATGCAGAAATGAAAATACAGGCTGTGAAATTAAGCCCTGGCTGCAGACAATTTATTTAGGACTATGAAACCTTGGATGTTGACAGAGACTTTGACTCACAGTGATACATGCTTTGTTACTTATAGTATCAAAGGTTAATTATCAGGAGGCAGTCAGGAGCCCTGGTCTTCATGTCCTCCACATCAAGTGTATTGAAAGTGTTTGGTTATTGTTATACCATTAAATCCTCATGATAATCTGATGACCTCTTAGTCATACATCACTCAAGTCAAGTGTCCGGAGTTGCGTGATATACACACGGATATGACATATGTTAGCCCTCTTGTTGAGACACCCTATCAGACCTGAGCCAGCGCTTCGGATAAAGACAATTAAACTTGAACCAGTCATTACTTTACTCGATAACCTTTTTGTTATAATTATTACTGACATAACTTCTTTGATTAAATTTGTAGAGATCAAGACACAGTTCATGGTGACTTGAATGTCTTGCATATTCTCGGACAGGTCATATGACCATGAAAACATCACTTGTATATATGATTGACTAGTTTAAGGTGGTTCATGTTGACATGAATATCAAACAAACCCTCGGACATGTCATATTGTAAGTTTTCTTGGCTATCCTGATTTACACTGGAGCCGAATAAGACATCTATAATGTTAAAACACTTTAAAAGGGCACCTATTTGTCCAGTGTTTATACCAACACTTGTGTAGCTTTTTAAGTGTTTACATTTTATACAGGGTAACACCTTATTGCTTTAATTGGTATCAAATTCTAAACCGAAAAGCCATCTTATTTAACATTCATGTTGGCGATACGTTCTTTTGCTTCATCTTCAGAGGGTATTAATGAAATCTTTTCATTTAAAATCCTGTGAGTAAAATTTTCTCTGATTCCAAATCCATTGAAAATTTGCTTTAATCAGTATGAAGAAGTACAAGCCATGTCAGCTGTTGATAATGTCACAAGGTTCTGTCTTTCCTGTCTCTACTCTCCCTTTTTGTGCCTTTTTTTTCAATTTGGTGCATCATCATATGTCCCTGGATGTTGTGAGAATGTAACAAAAAAACCTAAACAAACATATTCATCACAGATTTAGCATGCCAATGATGTATATATAAAGTTATCTTACACATTTCCCTACAGCAGCTTATAATTCTACATATTAAATCAGTGTCCTTGCTATCATCTTTTCTTTATATTGATGGTTATGATAACTGCAATTTTTTCATTAAGTTTTGGTTGTGTTAAGTTGTCATTAGGTATGGGTTTAATCCTGTTCTCTAGTAGGATTGATTATATTTGGCAGTTTATACAGCATGTTTTCAGAGTTCTGTTTATTATTAATGAACCTGAAACCAATTATATCATTTTAATCAACCTGCTTGAGGTTGTTTAGATTGACAATGAATGGAAGTTGAATCACCACAACAGTTCTTTATCAAAACAGAATTTATAAACGTAAATGTGTATTTGGTATCTTAACTAGATTCAGTCTGTGAAAATAAGGGTAATGCTTAATTTGATTAGCATAATGGTGTTTTTAAAATGAGCTGAAAGCTTTTAGATTACTGTTGTAATATTAAGATTTTGTTGATTTTGGAGTTTATAACATCAAAGAGACTTCAAACTTTGTTGGATTTATTCAAGTATGTGTATATATCTTTAAAGGTTAAAGTTTACTTTTTTCATGATACAAAGTTCAAATAAAGTATTATATCATTATAATATTTATACACTGCCTGTAGATATATAATACTGTAGAAATGTAAACTGTACCGAGACTATATTAGTAAAACTTCAAGTGTTATATCTAAATTGTCTGAGTGAGGTCCAGAGGTGACTAAGGGTTTGTGTTGTGTTCATCTCTCTTTGCATTCATCCATCTTTCTCTTTGCATTTATTCATCTTTCCATTCTTCTGTTTGTTATTTTGTCCGGAATCTACCTTCTTTACTGCTAGTCACTGGAACTTCATACTTGGGGTATGCAATGGTTGTGTCAATATCAAAAGTAGGTCACCCTGACCTTCAATTTGATCTTTGACATACACCTATTGTCACTTGAATTTCATACTTTGAATATGGGAGGCAGTGTGTCATGTATGAAAAGTAGGTCAAATCCAAGGAAAGGTTTGGTTGGGCTCTGTCTCCAACAATTCTAGTTACTGGAACTCTGATTATGCTCGAGGGATGGGTTTACTTGCAGTACATTCTTGTCATATAATTTCACATTCAGCGGATGACTGTAATTCACAGATAAGTTTTGTTTTTCAGACATTAGCTTGTAAATTTATCAAATTTTTGTGACTCTATTCCAGACTTAATATATGGTTATATTGTAGGATGAACTTAGACAGTTGAGCACTTTGGAAGTTATATGATAAATAGGTCATGAATATTGAGACAGTCAAATACATATTGACTTTTTTTTTTACATATGACAGTTTGTTGTCCCTTCATTTCCAAATTTTTTTAACATTTACCTCAATACTAAACTCTTTCATTGAAAACATATTTCAGTAGAAAACTTAATACGTCATGCAATTATAGATCTGCGATTGAACAATCATTGAAAATTTAGATTAATTTTTACCTTCAAAGTTAGAGAATATTTCCTTCATCCTCATTTCTCATCAAAGTTTAAATCTTGTTTAACTTGAGAAAGCCTAAAAAATTGCACACTTTAGAAAAGTTTATTAGATAAAATGTTTGCCTGTAGGTAGTAACTAACTTTTGTCTTCAGGGTTTTTTGTTCACAAACAGTTGTCAATCTAGTTAACTTGACAGTGACATATTTATGATTGACCAGACTTGCTGCTCTCTAACAGGTAGTGGCTACCTGTAAGGTTACCTGTGGTGTGTAGGTGTATCAGATGGTTACATATAGGAGCTTGCAGACGATCCTGACAACACTTGAAAGAGATCTATATCACTGGAAAGCTTGTACTAGTGGGCCTGCGCTACTGTGTCGTTTACCCTCTCACATACACATATGCTGGCGAGTGGGGTTTGTTGTCATTAGAGCGGAGAAGGCATAAAGAGATAGACTACACAACTGGCAGTGAGACTTGTAATTTTCTCAGTCACATGGAAATAGATATCTGTTGGAGATTTTAACTGTGATTATGTGTTAATCAGGAATTACATTTTAATGGATTTATATTTATAATACAAAGGTAAGTTCCATTCATATATAAATATAGCTGATGGAATCATTCAATTTATTTACTTTTTTTCTAAAAGTTTCATTTTAATGCTGTGAAAAATATTTAACGATGAATTAAATCAATAACATTTAGAGAGATAAGTTAAACATAGGTTACAACAAATGTGTGTATTTTATTAGCGTATAAAGATAGATTCTGTACACAGAAAATTTTGTAGATCTGACCATAACATTATACCATTTGATGTTTTACACCACAAATAACAGAATTAAGTACAATATATGTGTCTACTTTTAAATTATTGTTTTGGATATTTAAATCACTTAAATTATATAATTTAAAAAGGGAGAAAAAATAAATTCTTTGAGGATAGATTAAAAACACATAATTATGATAAGATGATGGGGATTAAGAATTAGAAGTCATTGAAGATATGTCTATATAAGCATGTTTTCTTTCAAGTATTGAAACATGTTTGTACTTTGTAAAGAAAGTTATATTGGTGGCAGTGCAGTTGTTACTATACTGGTACATCAAACTTCACACTCCATATCTAAATGATTTTAATTAACTACCATCCAACAAAGTTGAGCAGCCACCCTACAGCAATTTATCCATGATGTTATCCTACAGTGTAGATTTGTGGTATGCAGACCGGTGTGTGTATTTCACTGTGTTATGGTCTGTGTTATCTTAGTATATATAATTTGCTGATAATTTGGTTAGATAACACAAGATTTATGTGTTGGTGTTAATGGGTAAGGCCTGTTTTGTACTGCTGTAGAGACAAGTTACAGACCAGAGGGAGCATTTCAGGCCAAATACTTTAGGGTTACAGGCCTTCAGGAGTCATTTCAAGCTTGACTATATAGATTATAGGGCTACTAGGAGAGAAGGCCACAGAACTAAAGAAACATTTAAAGTCAGGACATAAGGCTACATATGGCAGGGAACGCTTCTGACCAAATTTAACATACAGTGTGCTGTGGGGACACTAATTCAGACCTTAAACTTTCAGTTAGCTAGCTTACTGGTAGTAAAAACCCTCGGGGGTTACATCAACATCACTGAATCTTTGATATGAGAATGAATCACTTGTTATAGAAATATTAATGGTGTATTTTGAGAACAATTTTTATTTCCAATTATCCAGAAAGAGTTTTAACATAGAAGAAGACAATGAGGAATCTTCACTATTTTAATGGTCTATTTAGGAGATACTACACTTTTTATCAAATCTCCATGGAAACAGGTCAGTGCAAAAACTTATAGGGTATCATTCTTTTGAATCAGAATTAGGCGATAAATTTATCTCTGGTTTGGAATTTGAAAAGATTTAATCCGACATTGACAATTTTACTTGTACTTTGAAGCAGGAGATAACCATTGTTTTTCTGCTTCTTTTGGAAGCAATATATGAGACCATTACAGTTGGTTACTAGGCTGTTAATGAAAACAGGATTTAATCAATATGAAATATTGCTGTAACTCAACCTGTTAACACTACATAAAATACATGGAATGCAGCTATAAAGACAGATTAGACCAGGTGTATTAGAGGTGCCCAGAACTGTCGTGAAATTTCCTGTTTTTAACCAATGACGATTACAGTCCAGGGATTGGACTTGGCGTGGTATGGTTTTCCTGTCAAAATAGGTAGTATATCATTGAAGTGTAAGCATCAGTTTCCTGTCTGTCATGGTGACATCAGCAGTCTATTTGCGCAGTGTCAGATATACAACGTAGGTAAATATTGATCAGTTCTTAGTGTGAAAAAGAATTCAGAGACACCCACTATGTACATGAAAGTGTAATGCAGTGGGCTGACAGTATACCAGGTAGGAAGCAGTTAAGTTGCCTCCATCATCACAAATGTAACCATAAAGAACCTTAGATCTATGGTAATTTTACCGTACTATTTCACCGTACATACAACTTCTTAACTTGGTTACACTTGTTTCTTCACAGTTCTATCTTTATATCTTGGAGAGGGATATTTCTGTTTTAATACAACAAATTTTTCACTGATTTGTCAATATAAACCTTTATTGTCACTAACCCTATCACAGTCTATTACCATAACATTCTGAGTGACTTTAGCAACATTAATCTACTGATCATACAACCATAATCTATCACAGTATATAATATACTGCTTGGCATAAGTGTAGAAGACGTTTTACCTCCACTTCATGACCAACATGTTATTTACCAGAAGATGACTAATATTATCAAAATTGCCACCTTGGTCACTATTTCCTTTAACAGTGATATGAATGTGCAACTTATTTCAATGGATTCAAATTTATTCTGTAAAATTAAAAAGAAAACAAATGGATTATTCTGAGATGATAAAATAAAGGATAAATATATGTGGTTCTTCCTTATATCTGTTGACTCAGCACTGGGTATTAGTTTAACCCCTTCAGGGCTGAGATGAACATTCATATTACCAGGAATTTGTTGAGATCTATATGAGTAATTTACACTCCTGTTATATATACATATATATGTGTGTGTGTGTGCCTTACTCAGTGTGTAAGCGTATTACAGTCTGGTGACTGGAAACTATTATGAAGTCAAGAAGGAAATGATTAGAGTGGAACCTATTACTTACTAAAAGCTGGTTCCTATACTTATTACAATGAATGTACAGGCTATAAGTCAAACCACATGACTTTCATTCCTGATAAATACATCACAGTGTGTATTATATTTTCTTATTGTTAGGATCTGAATAAGTTTGCTTACAATCACTTAATAATAGAACATCACTCAGCGATGAAAAGTTGGTCAGTAAGTATATCTAGATCAAACTTAGAAGCTACCATAACTGGACCAATGATTTGGAGTATTGACCTACATAACCTCAGGTGAGGATCTGAAGTGCATGGTTTAATCCCTCCTTACCCCTGATGGTTGGTTATTACAAGAAGTTAGGAAACAAACTGGTTTGTGCTGTCCTAGTTGTGTCCTCGGAACAATTAAGACACTTTGTTCTAATTGTTCAGATGATATGTGATGGGCCTCCCGAATGTTATTCAGTGAGGTAGCCACCAGCTCCTTCATTGAGACCCTTCCTCAAAATGCCTCTGGCTGTTCACAGGGATATTAACCCAGCAAGCAAACAATGCTTTCCTTTTACTATTTGTCTCCTAAATACTGATACTTATCCATTTCATTTTCAACTGAAATCTGAAAGGTTTTTTTCTCTGATATATTCATGAAGGCCATATGTGATTAAAGTAAATTTAGGGATAGTCAAAAATAGATTAAATTTAAATGGAGTAAGAATGATTGTTCAGATGTTGGAACAGGATTAATATGAAGCC
The DNA here is from genome assembly GCF_031769215.1 of Ylistrum balloti. NCBI lineage: Eukaryota > Metazoa > Mollusca > Bivalvia > Pectinida > Pectinidae > Ylistrum > Ylistrum balloti. Next base: position 47,836 of record NW_026783037.1, read on the forward strand.
TTTAAACATTTGTTTGCTACCTATGAATATATCAAATAAAATATGTAAAATGCTTAAAGGAAATAAAATATTGAGATCTTTCATTTTTGAGAATTACAGATACATTTCACAACTGATTTTTAACAGAAATACAATTTAATTCATTATGTGGTGTACAATGTAAATTATCCATGTATATTCTAGTATGGTCATATTACATAGAAATCATAGCCTTGAGCCTGTATAAGTTGAAAGTAAGGTTACAACTGCATGTGAATTTTACATATAACTGGGTGTTGTCAATTGTTAGCTGACTATGTAAACGGTGAAAGTTCATCATTGTAAGATTGACAACATGACTAATTGTCCTTACAAGGTTTTGTAAGTTGAGAAGGAGCAGGTGATTGATAACGAGCTGTCACAGATGTAATGATAGACAACATACATTGATAATAACATATTTATGTTATATTGATAATGTGAGTCTGGGGTCAGGGGAAAATTACTTTCCCACCAAGTCTTGTTCTATAATGGTGGGTCATTATGATGATGTCTTTCAAACTCCGTACATCATTAAGTAGTTTTTTTATCATTTTCTAGAAGATGAAATCAAATCTTAAACACTGAGAAGTATATTATAGCTTCATAACACATTGGTTGACAAGAATAATTTCTATAGTACATACAAAGGAGAAAACAGAAATGAGGGGACATTTATGGGACTATAAATGTCAAAGGTGAAGTGGTTAAGTTGTAGTGTGATACAGCATCACATAACCAGCTTATAACATATTACACACTTCGGTATTAAATACAGATGTTATTTTAACATGATCCTGGACTTCACTAGATATGATTTCCATTCCAAGCATGTTTTTATTTTGGGACTTAAACTACCATAGTCCTAATTTTTCACCCTCCATTTTATAATTGATTTTACAATACTTGGTGCATTAAATCTTGTATTCAATTGACAGTCCTTGTTTTTCACCCTGTTTTCTGACATTTTATTCCACAGTGTTTATACTTGTAAGTAACTAAATTGAACAAGTATTGTTAATTTGGAAGGACAACAAGTTGTAACTTTTCACTGTCATTTCTGACTGAATTCTGTACAAATGTTTTTCCTTATATTGGAAGTACAGTCATGATCTTTCACCTTCCATTCCGACTTTCTGTTCCATCGAAGGTTACAGTATACATGCTGCTGTAAATATCACTTTATTTTGAAGGACAATCATTAATGATCTTTCACCCTCATTTTAGATCAAGGTTACAATTCACATTTTAACTATACTGTACAAATCTCATTTTAGAAGAACAAGCATGATCTCTTATTTTCTATATAACCAGAATTACTTTGTTTTCTAGTCAGATTTCATTTCAAAAGATCCATTTTGAATTTGTGAAAATTGAAACTATATTCAGAGTACAATAGATGTCTTTGTACACTGTAGTTTTGTCGTTATAATAGTGTTCAGGTTCATTGTTCTCAATATTCTAAATTCACAGAAAATTTTCTGTATTTCAAATGTTTCTTCATTGAGGTATCATCATTTATTGAATAGGTTAACATCATATGTCCCTGGTTTATTTCACTTTAACCTTTGCTGTGTTTGCCATTTGATGTTAATTAGTAAACATAAGTCACCCTGAACTAAAGTGATACAGTAATACCCTCATCTGCTATCTATCCTTGACAAATTTCTAACAATTCTACAATTTTCTTCAGAAAAGCCTTAAGTAGTCAGATCACTAATTTTCTTCAGAACACCAAAATTTCATTGGGCAAATGCCATTACCAATGGACTGTAACAATGAAGGTTATACAGTACTCTAACGATAGCCACACGGAGGAAGCTAGAGAAAGATAATTATCAGAGACATTTTCAAAACTTTTTAAAATTGCGGGTTAGAAAAACCAGTAACTGGAGAATTATTAGTCGTTTAGAATTAGGTTGTGGATGATTACTACTTGTAATTAAATAAAAGCCTTGAGTAATGTAAATATAGGGTATGATGTCCTAATTACTTTTGTATTACGTAGTTGGAAGTTAAAATGGCTTGTGATTATCCACCTATCCTGGGAAGTTTTCTGTATCCGTACAACGGTTTATCATGCTTATAATTTTTCATTTGCAGATCAAAAAGTCATAGTATGCCTTATTGGCTGTCTTTAGTATTAAACTTCAGTTTAACTAAAGATCTCCCCCAGTTTTCAAGTGATCTCTTTTGAACTTATAAAAATTACCATTACCTTGACATAGAGTTGTGTTTTCCAGAATGGCAGTTTGATTCAGCTTTATTTAAAAGAGGTGCTGTCCCTTGTTTCCCTCTTAATCTTAATCTTGTCTAGTCAAATTGCTTTTCTCAGTTTTCGGTTACATTCTCTTTCAAAAGATGACCTGAAGTTGTGTTTTCCTGAATGGCATATGATTAAAAAAATTTAAGAAAAGTTGTTGCCTTCTTGCTTTAATTTTTCAGCATCTTAATCTTGTTCAGAGCAAACTTCTCCTGATTATAACTGTTTGAATAATTCATTCCAGTTGTTGATCGTTAATATTTCCTGGTGTTTTATAGAGCCAAAGATTCATCAACTCAATAACAGTAATGAAAAGTTGATAAAATATCAGAATTCAGACCAGGTATTTAACAAGAGGTGCAGGCGTAAGAGGTATTACTACATAGAGGTTGCTTCAAGCTCTAGAGGCGAGGAATATATACTGTGCCATTTAGAATGGCTCTGATCTCCCTACAGTACAGGTACACTGATACAAATAGGAAACATCTTCTTTTCAACTTTTTAGTGTATTAAGGATTCATTTCTGTTGCAAGGCAGTTTAAAAGAGGCTGTGTTTTGAATTTCCCAGTATGCTCTAGAGAGTATAATGATGTTATAAAGGTGTATATAATTAATACCTAATTGCTTTCATTAATGATAAATGTGACCTTATTCTGAAGTACATGGCTGACCATCATCACTGACACTCATGTATATTGGTAGATGTTTTAGGATGTGACATGTCATTGGTGGCAGATGGACTGACCATTGACACAATCTTAGAATGGCTTAGCCTTAGTTTTACATGCAGCAATAACAAAGCTTGACCACTGACATCAATAAAATTTGTCATTGATGTATTACAAATATATATAGGATATACCACCTATCAGCAAAACTTTCATTAAACTTTAAGGTCTACCTAAATCATGAACATTTCTAACCAGAATAGCTGTCCAAATCACCCACTTTTTTGACCACACAGATCAGTGGTCTTAACAAACTTTTTATGCCCCAGCTACGAAGTGACTGAGACATGGTTAAGTGTTGCCCTGTGGCTCTCCCTCTGTCATATCATGTTGTTTCTGCTTCAAAATTAAATGAATTTCCATTACAGTTGCCACTCATTTTGTACAAGATGGGCAGGATGTTCAACATAAACAATATAAACATAACATGA
>NW_026783038.1:0-116281 GCF_031769215.1 Ylistrum balloti
CTCACGTGTAATTCGTGGCATATTATTAAATTTAGCTATATAGCAGAGTGTTCGGGTGGTATAAGTCAGTCTGGCAGTAGCTTTCATGTAGCTGGTCAGCTCTCTTTCTCCCTAGAAAGGTATGTAGGACTCTTTCGGCCTTAGACCTCTAAATTACTCTGGGTTGGGTGGTATTTTCCCCTAGCAGGCAGTTTTTAGTGGTTCATAACACTATGTATGATTTATGACAGTATTTTATACCTCGGGTTGGATGGTATTTTCCCTTAGCAGGCAGTTGCTTAAAGTTATTATTATGTTCTGTTAGGGTTTACGGTAGTGTTACATATCCCAGGGTTGGGCAACTGGGTGGCAGTTGTTTTATGATAGTAAGAATTTACTGGTAGTGTAACCAAGTAAAGTCATAGCCGTCGTCGGAGCCGGTGTATCTTGTTCATCATTGTAAATATCTCCATGTTTATTTGTCTGTTGTAACTAATAAACTCGTTAACTTTTATTCCTGTCTTGAGTTATTGGTCTGTAGCCATGGAATAATAAGACAGAACCACAGATAAGACGAACTAGAAAATATTCCACTATACGATCACTCTGTCAGAAGTACCTGTGTACTGTGACGAATTTAATACTTTTACATGTGTATAAGGGGTGTGTTCCCCGAACGACCACTCCTGTAAGTGACACCTAATTATCTTGAGGTGTTGAGGGGCTCTCAGTGGGGAGTAGGCATAAAGTTTACCTGTAAACATCTTACCTGTACAAACAAGTCTTATCACAAAATGACACAAGATAATTCAGGTGCATGACAACTTCGAGCTTTACTATCTCGACACTGGGGCGACGGATTTAGACGAGGTTTCGTTATTATTATTTTTACGACATTCTTAACATTACATCTAAATATAAAATTACACTCAGGGTACACTTTCAAGAGACTACCATCTAATTTCAACCAAACAACACTATCGGCTTCAAATGCAGTTAACGAAATATATTCTTTCATCCATGATTTAAATAAACAAACCCCATTACCCCTTTACATTTGGTTCTTTTGAAAGGCGGACAAGATTCAAAGCACTTAACTGAAAACGCATCGTTTACCCAACATACACTTAGAAATACGATATCAGAATCCTGAATAAAACTTCTATAAAGTCATTCTCTACAATTTTGTTACAGAGTTTTGTGCACATTCCCGAAGCATATCTTCATTTTGGAAATGTTCTCCAGTAAACCCTATTCGGATACAACTTTTGCGAATGTCTGATCCTGATCGAAAACAGAAGAATCAAGAGCTCTGTCATGGTAACCAGCGACACATGCACGCCGTGAAGGTTGTTGGCTGGAAGGTCTTCGATCGGGTGTTGAAGGCTCGCGCGATCTCTTCGAGTTGTCAGGAGCAACATAATTACCCCGAAAAAATATCGATAAGAGGGAGAAAAGTCATAAATCATGTAAGTTGTCCTGATATCATAGGATAAGTTACTTCATTCTTAGAATATATACACATAATACATTTTTAATAATATGGTCTTTATTGTGAAAAAGTGGTTCTCCGATTGTTCAGAAAATGCCTGTTTTGGTTTCATAGGGAAAATGTTTCAAGTTAATTCATCATGATTTCTACTTACAGAGACAAGATGAGGATGTTAGTATTCGCCATAGTTCTTTGCCTGTTTGTCTCAACATTGGCAGGACCAGATAAGATGGAAAAAACACTGCAAATATCGAACATTGAAAAATACGTTCACCACGTTCTTTTAGATACTGTGAAAGCAATACCAAGATAACAGCAGATGGCTTCGGTCCCTCTGGATGAAACCTCAGAATAGAATCTGACGCAGCAGAGTAGACGATAGAACCTATGAATTAAGATGAAGAAGAATTTATATGTAAACCTGTTGATGACGTTGGAATTCATTATTCTATGAATACAACATGTATCAAAAAATTTGAAAACCATTAAAAACAGATGGTTTGTTTAAATACCACTCTTTTCAATAGTCATAGAATAAATATATAATTCGGTTATGGTTCGTTTTCTTTCACATTTTATTTTTTATTAGCAGAACTATATTTACGAAAACATCATCAGGCATACTAATTCGAAAATCTATCACTTTTCAGTGTTAAAGTAGGTTTATAAATTAAAAGCACTGTCTACGACTGCAGGACCTGTGAAACTGAGAGGCTTTTTACACGGATGTTTCACGTCTTATGGAAGCGACGAGTTTGTAAATGGTGAATAAGATGAAAGAGGGTTGGAGACGCCTACGAACAATAAAAACCGTCACCTTATCTTTGTCCTGGTATAAAAGGACTCAATTTTAGAACTGCAGTTCTATAAAACAGTTTCGACAACATAACTTTAAAGAGAAAATCATTATTTCTTGATTGAAATATTTTACCGGAGGTGATATTAAACTACGTGGCAGATTTAACGAACTATATGCAAATATTTTCATGTAATCCATGCCTGCAAAATTCTTTAAAAATCCTCACGAATTGATATGAAAAGACAATCAAACATACAGTAACATCTTGTGTATTACCCGTAGACTATACAATGATAAGTGCCTTCTTCACGCTATCTGGTGAAGCGGTCTATATCTCGTTGTTTGGTATATTTAAACCCATCTTATTAGCATGGTATTTGGGACTACAAGTACACATGTAAACAATTCATATTATTCGTTTACCAAACATTGAACGTAGGAGTTTTAACATTGCACATATATTATTATTGTATTGCCTGTGCTCACAGCTCGTTACCTTGTACGGTATTTCGTCCAGATTAGATATTTTGTCAGTTCTATACTGTAAGTCTGCTATATTACCTGGTAAGTCTTCAGGACTGGGTTACTGCGTTCTCTCATATTACGTAGTTCCCTAGTCAATTTTACATTTATGGGGTCACGGGTATTTGCTTTATGCTAGTCTATAAAGTGTACAAATTACAGTTAGGGTGTGTGTGCTGTGTGTTTTCAAGAGTTATCCCCCTTGAAAATTTTAAATACATGTAGATCTCTTCCTTTTCAAACCGATTTCAATTATAGGCTTATCAAACACGACATGAACCTGTTTTCTTGTTTTTCCTAAAGCGCATTTATTTTACTTTAACCACATTAATTGTTTAGCACTGTTCTGCGGTGCGGTTATTGCTACCATTGCTGTATGATACAACACGTATCCTATCACAGTATTGTATTTATTACTTTAATGTTTGATATCCACTGATCACTCAATCGGGATGTTTCGTTAGATCTAATCATGTTTTTTTTTTTTTGTCTAAATGATTTTCAATTTTACTTTGATCAGATTATTTATTTCGTATTTTTCCGCTGTGCGGCACTCTTGTTTCTATTGTTGTATGACACAACACGTATCCTATCATAGTAACAATTGTATTTATAAATGTTTAATTTCCACTAACCATTAATGTTTTTGCTAGAACTTATCACGATCTTTCTTAATACCATTTTATATTACCTTATTCAGATTGATTATTTTGTATAGTTCCGCTCTGCGGTACTTTTGTTTTCCACAGGATGTCATTGCTCAAACTTATCATGGTTCTATATCCAATACATACCGTATATAATTTGTATCCTTTAAGAGTATCAATATCTTGGTAACTTGGAGAGTGAGTTACAGTTATTCTTCCTCAAAAATAATCATATTGATTTTATAGAATAAGGATTTGCTTATAGTAAATTTAGTTCGTGCATTTTTTCCTAATGTCAATTCAATCAAATACTTCCTCATAATTAATTAATCTATGAATAGTGACATATTTACTACATGTAGGTGTTATGACTCATGTATACTAAATGTAATATTTTGTAAATATATATTCCATATTGTCCTTTTCTGTCCACTAAGTCACCCCGATCCTGAATACGTTCTAGCCATTTTCTCACAATGACTCTTCACTCTGCGTTCTTTCAAACGCTCTCTGCTTTACTCTCATTTTACCTCTCTCTCGGGTCACATCTCTTACTATCGTCATATCCCTCTTGTCTCTTATGCTTTTTATATTTCGTTCTTTATCCTACCTTCCTTCCTTCTTCCTTACTTCCCTTCTCTCTTCCCTACGTCTTTCCTACTTATCACCCTCTCAAACTAGCTACCAGATCGCCCATATATGGCATTAGCACACTGTCTATGGCGGCCAGACAAGCACACTGTCTATGGCGGCCAGACAAGCCGTAGTGGATAATGATTTGTGTGCATGGAGGGCCGCCATAGGTAGTTTTTACTCTAAATTATCGACAGTTCTAATCAGTTTCCACTTTTCAAAAACTTCATTCGATGCATTATCATGCATATTTATTACTAACATTAGATGTTGGATTTTTACCTTGTTCCTTACGTTTGTACAAATGTCTACTTCAAATTCAAACATAGCAATTCTTATCTATATTCTTTTGGCTATTGCTGGGGATATCCATCCCAATCCCGGTCCTAAATCAAACAACAGTTCCATCATCCACTCATTAAATATTCTGCACTTAAATATCAGAAGCTTGAGAAACAAACTTGATTATATCCAAACACTGACTGATGACATAGATGTCCTTTGTCTGACAGAAACACATCTTGATAATACTGTTTCTAATGATCAAATTGTAATAGATGGTTTTTGTAAGGAACCCTTTAGAAAAGATAGAAATATGTTTGGAGGTGGTGTAATAATGTACTATTCTTCTTCTTTAGTTGCAAAACGTCTAATTGATCTTGAATGTCTTCACGATGAAATTATATGGGCTCAATTTGTTTTTAAAGGTAAATTTTTTGTTATTGGTAATTCATATAGACCTCCTAATACAAGTAACTTGAACGGGCTGTGGCAACGTATAAATTGCTCTCTTGATCGGGCTTTTGAACTCACAAATAATGTTATTCTATTGGGAGATCTTAATATAGACTTTCTTAAACCTCTCCGAGGTGAACCTTCTACCATATTTACATCTTACAACTTAAAAAATATTATTACAGAACCTACCAGAGTCACGGCTGAATCTTCTTCTTTATTGGATCCAATTTTAATTAGTGACAGCGTGAATATTCTCTACTCGGAGGTTATAACTATCGATAGATCTATTAGTGATCATGATGCTGTCTTTGTTATTATTGATGTACCTAATGTTATAAACAAAGTGGTCAAAAGAAAGGTCTGGTTATATAATAGAACTGACACTGACGGACTTAGGAAATTTATTTCTGATATTCCATGGAATCACGCTTTGAATGAGTAAAATGATGTAAATGATATGTACGAATTTTTAACTACCAATATTTTAATTGCTGCAAACACCTGTATTCCTTTTAAGGAAGTTCAATTACGTACTCATGATAAACCCTGGATGAACAACTCTGTACGTCATCAAATTAGAATAAGGGATAGATTAAAAAAACAATATATTCGAAGAGGTAGTAACTTTAATAAGAACAAATATAAAACTGCAAGAAATAAGGCTAATAATATGATGAAACGGGCCAAAGAATTTTTTTATGAAAATATTGATACTATTATCGATAAAAGTAAATCTGAACCTAAAACTTATTGGAAACTCTTGCGTCTATTGATGAAAGGAAAGAAAAATGTTGAAATACCCCCACTCTACGATGAAAAATCACATGAATATATTTTTAATGACAGACAAGTGTGAACTCTTAAACAACTTTTTTTCTTCCATATCTTCACTTTCTGATAATGATAAGTGTGTACCTCACTTCGAGAAAAGAATTAATTCTACTCTTTCTGATCTCATTATTTCACCAAATGAAATTGAAGATGTAATTCACTCATTAAATGTAAATAAAGCTTCAGGTCCAGATGGGATTAGTCATAAAATGTTGAAATTTATTTCCAAAGAAACTTCCTTACCCCTTTCTGTTATTTTTAATTTTTCTCTTTCCAAAGGCTCATATCCCGATAAATGGAAATTTGCTAGTGTAATGCCTATCTTCAAATCGGGTGATCACAACAAAGTGTCAAATTACAGACCCATATCTCTTCTTAGCTGTATCGGTAAACTTTTTGAACGTGTGGTATACAAACACATATATAACTTCCTTTTTGACAACAGTCTTGTCTACAAATTCCAGTCAGGTTTCTTGCCAAATCATTCTTGCACGCATCAACTTATCGAGTTGTATAATACCCTCCAACTTAGTTTAGAAAAATATGAGCATACTGCATTTGTCTTTTGTGATTTTTCTAAGGCATTCGACAGGGTTTGGCATATTGGTCTTCTTTATAAATTAGAAAAACATGGAATTAATGGTAAACTTCTTCAATGGCTTTCAAGTTATCTTTCCAATAGAAGTCAATCTGTCTTTATAAATGATTCTCGCTCTACTGTTATGAATACCTCTGCAGGAGTTCCTCAAGGTTCTGTTCTAGGGCCTCTACTTTTTCTAATCTATATAAATGATATCTACACAGAACTTACATCTTTATCACGCTTGTTTGCAGATGACACATCACTCTCCTACTCTTCTCGTAATATAGCAGACATAGAATTAGCAGTTAATAGTGATCTGAGAAAATTAGAAAAATGGTCGAAAGACTGGCTAATGTCTTTTAATCCACACAAAACAGAAATAATGATAATATCTAACACACGACCTGATCACCAACCACAATTTATTTTTAACAATACTTATATAGAACTTACAGATCATCACAAACATTTAGGAGTCATACTGAGTAATGATGGATCATGGAATAAACACATAGAAGAAGTTATTAAAAAGGTATCTAAATACATAGCAACTTTACGTAGGTTAAAATTAATTCTAAACAGGCACACTTTAGAAAAAATATATCTCACATACATAAGGCCATTATTAGAATACGCCTGTGAAGTTTGGGATAATTGTGGAGTTAATATGTCATCAAATATTGAAAAAAATTCAATTAGAGGCAGCCCGAATTGTGACTTTCTACTAAATGAAACGGGCTGGGAAGAACTTAAATTACGACGTCAACATCGCAAGTTATCTCTTTTTTATAATATAATTAATGGGATCGCACCATCTTTCCTCACTGACTTTATCCCTGAACATATTGGTAATCTCACTAGGTATGACTTACGAAATGCAGATCAGTTACGACAACCAACTTATCGTCTTCAATATATGTGTAACTCTTTTTTTCCTTCTACAACTGAACTCTGGAATAGATTAGATGAATCTTTAAAAACGGCTGGTTCACTAAAATTGTTTAAAACCAAACTACGTCCAAAAAACTCCAACAAGCTTAAATCGTGTTTCCTATCATATGGCCCCCGTCAACTGAATATTCTTCATTGTCGTTTAAGAAATAGGGCAAGCTCACTCAACTATGACCTATTCAGAGCCAATCTCATGAACTCAGCATCTTGCTCCTGCGGGTATCCCTCTGAAGATTCCTTTCATTATTTAATTCATTGTTCGAACTACATTAAAATTCGTAACACCCTGTTCACCGAACTGTCGTGGTATCAGGGTAATATCTCGATAGATGTACTTTTAAATGGAGACGTACGACTAAGTTCAGCTGAAAACTCACTTTTAGCTAGAGCTGTTCAAAAATTTATTGATGCCTCTGGGCGATTTGGCTAGTTTCTGCATTTCTTCCTTTGTACTATATATTCCTCCTTTCTTCTTTACATCCTTTTTTTTTTTTTTTTTTTTTGTTTCAATGAAAAATATTATGATTCAATATATTGTTACATTGCTTGTAGTTAAGTATTGTTTTATCATTCATGTAATGGAGAGGGCTTAATAAGTTGGAAAAACTTGTGCCCAATCCAATTGTACAAAGTTTTGCAATAAAATAATTATTAAATCAAAATCAAATGTTTTCCAAAACCACTGAAAATTGCGGGCTATACGATTTGGGGGAATAAAAGTAATTAGAAGGAAAATAAGGATACAACATATAAACAGAAAGATTTAAAATATCAAAACTCTCGCTTGCAATTTCATGAATTGATGATTGCGTAACTCTTATTCCCATCTGTCAAAATCGGATGTCTCCGAATTACTCTTAAATGGTCCAAACTGTTTCACGATCAAGTCTAGCGATTTCGACCAGTGGGAGGTCGCCATCGTCACTACTGTTGAGGAATAAAATCGTTCACCTTCCCAGATAATACAGACAAACGAGAACGCTTCCAAACTCGACAAAGGCGACGTGAACACAATAACCTATTCCTACAGCGACGACGTATAGGAAACGTATAGCAGATAAGTGCAGGCAATACTACGGAGACATTCATTCTAAATACAGTAATTTAGGCTTGTGCGGGCTATCTACCGGAGCGTGCAATACGCAAGAATTTACGGTAGTGAAAATTCGGTACAAATCAAACTTAAGCAAACTGAATATGAATTTGAATTCGATAGAAAACAAATCTCGAATAATATTTCAACATATCGTTTTTATTGGGTTAGAAGTTCTCACGTCAACAATTTTCATATTCAATTTTTATCAAAATCAAGGAGTGTGGGGGGGGGGGAGGGCTTTAAATGTTGTAACTATAAAGAACAAAAACGTCTGTTGCCGTTGATTTGTAGCATCTGCCAAATTTTTGAGAAGTAATTTATATGATAAATATGTTATTAAAATGAAACAATAATAACTCTGTTTGTAGGGGGTTTTCATTTATGACTGTTAACGCTTTGCATAATTGCTGATACTCATGATATTAACAGTGGTACGAAGTCGATGATACCGATATCTGTGTTGATACCTCTGCTGAGCGACCATTGTGATTTTATACCCTTATTTAATACATCGATCTTATTCTACTTACTTCGTTTACAAAATTCGCCACCCGTATCCTTAGGCTTTGTCATGTGACTGGCAAACAAACTCCAAAACGCCAAGATGCAAAATAAACTTATTTACTCAGGTTTAAGTATAACAAACGTCACGTGATATAAAACGGTGTTGGAGTAAACATTTTACAATGAAAAAAAAGTGCTGCCATCTAAAGAGTTTTTCTAGCGAATTTACCTCCCTTTATAGATGCTCTCCTTATTGAAAAATAGCTTTTGATTTACTGCTATTTTTTAGGATTGAAAAAAAACGTCATTTTCTCATTGCTCGTTCTGAAAAACCGATATGTCTCCATTATCCAAATTCCATTAAACCAGGGCAAAAAATGAACAAAAGAAATATTTATACGGATGCCCCTGGATAAGTACAGGAATTGCCCTGTATACCAGCTTGGTGTTAAAGTATGAGAACCAAAATGGAGTCATGAAAAGAGCACACGTTATTAACAATTTATATCTTAAATTGCTCTCAATGTAATCTCTTAACCAGTTCATACATACACTGTATAACGCTTGCACGTTTATTCACTATTGAATATATATATGTGTTTTCTGCGATAAGAAATTCACTGCTAATCTATCGTTTGGACATTATAAGACCAAATTTGAAACAGTCAGTTCAATTACGCAAGAAAGATCGCACAATGGAGGTTGTTATGGTACATGAATTTGTGTTCAAAGGTGTTTTTCACTTGTCTGTTTTTCGTCCGTCTTCCCATTTCTACATGGCGGTTGTTATCGTGGTTTGGCCTCATACTCTCTGTCATGGACTTATTTCAACAACCAACAAGTACGATTTCATATCTTGCTAATCAGTACCTTGAATTTTTTCTAAAGAATTTCTTTCCCGCGCCGTCTCTTCATATTTGTGAACATGTCATTTCTTAGCCTCATTTTCCTTATCGAGACGTAAACTAACGCCATGAAATTAAGATGTAACAAAACACTGACGATGTTCAGACTAGAGACAAGGAATGGATTGAATAATATGTAGTTAAATCAAGTAGACGCAACGTCGCTGGTAATACAGTGATCATGGTCACTGCTGCGCTTTCATATCAATGGTATTTATCTTAAAACAGAAGGAGTAACATCAACACCGTTATCCCGGAAGAAAGAATAGACCTAGAGAAGTTGTTATCGAAACAAGATCATTCTTAATCCAGTTCATACACCATATATTTCGCATCTAATATGCAAGTTGATATATATGATGGGAAAGTCGCCACGATGTTTTGTAGTTTTTGTTTTTGTTGTTGTTTTTTGTTTTCAATTATGTCTGTTTACACTCTGTATAATTGCTGATTGCTGAAGCGTTGAGGATTCGCGTGAATTTTATATCTACGACAAGATGATGTTTCCTTGTTTTTAATCAATGCGATCTGGTAAATAAAATTACTATGTGTTAGATATGTGCCTGAAGTTGTTAGAAATTATCAAAGTAAATAAAAAAGAAAACTCTGCTTCCTGTAAATCGTTTGTCGATGTTGAACAACAGTATGATGTAAATTTAACAAACGGCAGTCGAACATCACTCAATATAACAAGCAAACACATCGACTCCCACAACAATATCATTATCAATGAAGAAGCTATTGATGACACATTAGTTATCACTAAAGGATAACAGGAATCATTATATATACACTTTGATGTTAAGATAATACCATTGTAAAATGTGTCTTGTTTGACGGAACACCGTCACTGATATTTTTCACTATCAAATAAATTGCTCATTTGCAATCAAATATGAATGATACTCTGCCTCCGAAACTGGTTTCCTCGTCACTTCAATCGGTAAAAGAGAGGGAGGCCTACATAACGCGTTTTTATTTTTTTTTTAACCAGAAACAAATTAACTATCAGTGGATACAGGATCTACAATTAAAGTTTACCTATTAAGAGATTTTCACCTACTTTTCATTTTTAGATCTCAACCTTTCTGTTTTCATGTAACGTAGTGTCATTTTTTCCAAAAGTACGTCTTTTAGTTCCGATCAGTCTGATTTCCATATCTTATTTTTTATATCGGGCTGACGTCGATGAAGTTGAGAACTATAAATAACTGTCAAGTGAGTGTCGGCATTCTTTCGATCTGTGAACGGTAGCCATTTGATAATGACGAGTTGTTCTATAATCATCGAGCGCCAGTCACTTACTTCCTGTACTGTTTAGAGAATCGGACAGAATTATCGGATGCAGAAAGTCGATTTATCGAACACGAGAAAAATGAAACATAGATGAAATTCGAAATAATGTATTTAAGTTCTATCATACAGTATAACAAACAAGTAATTCATTTCTGTTTAATGATATATCATTACAATCTATATTTTCCATTTGCACTTTCAATGAAAATGATTGTTCTGCATAAATACATCTTCTTTTCCGTTTAACGGCTTATGTCTTTTGTTTTATTTTATTAGCCACCGTTACGCTAAACCCCAGTCACGTCCTTCCCAAAAAACATCCCGTTTTACGTGCTCGCCAACTCCTGTGTTGATTTTTCATCAAGTTGGACAGTTCCAGTATCTCTTTCCATCATCACAGGATTCGCAAGCGAATGGACGAACAGGCAAAGAAGAATGAGAACCAGTACCCTTCTCATGTCTTTCGTCTGAAATATCGAAGTAGGATTTGACACTGAAATATCGAAGTAGGATTTTACAAACTAGACGAAGAGATGTTCATTCTTCTTCAGAATCCAAATTACTTCCGATTATCACCGTGATGATGAAACCATATTATTCATATTGTCACATGATAAACGATAAATTCATATTGCCACATGATAAACGATAAATTCATATTGTCATATGATAAACGATAAATTCATATTGTCACATGATAAACGATAAATTCATATTGTCACATGATAAACGATAAATTCATATTGTCACATGATAAACGATAAATTCATATTGTCACATGATAAACGATAAATTCATATTGTCACATGATAAACGATAAATTCATATTGTCACATGATAAACGATAAATTCATATTGTCACATGATAAACGATAAATTCATATTGTCACATGATAAACGATAAATTCATATTGTCACATGATAAACGATAAATTCATATTGTCACATGATAAACGATAAATTCATATTGTCACATGATAAACGATAAATTCATATTGTCACATGATACACGATAAATTCATATTAAAACAGAACACAATACTGCACATTTTTGTGATTTCATAAGATGATTAAGATTTCTTCGAAATAAGTATGTGTCGGGGCAATCATCTGGTAAAGATGATATTTTCTTCAGAACTGAATGATAGTACTTAACGTACACACAGAACGTTGCAATAATTATAATGATAAAACATAAAAGTGAAATAAAACAGAAGAATTTGAACCCCAACAAAACCAGATCTCTTTTTGCAGCTAATGTATATCATTATCATTCAAACTCATAGTTTTATAGTCAATTTAATGTCAAAACGAAGAAATTGCTAAAACTTTCTATGTTTTTGTTCTTTTAAGTAACACATCATTTCCCCTAGAATATATGTCTTACCATGACTTGTAAAAACCGGCTACCTGAAGAATTCAAATGGTAATTTGCTTCCGTCTACCGGCGTAGCTAGATTGAGGAGCATCTGCCTTTGAGGAACACCGAAATCCTAGGTTTTATATGTATTGCCTTTAGCATCGGAGACGAGTTTTAGAAAAACGAAAAAGTCGACTGTTATAGTTTAGTTATTTGGCTCTAATTATCTTATTATAGATAGGTGTTATTTATTGGTGTATGTCGTCAGTCCTCGATGACGATAAACACAGCTAGTGGACCTTTAAAGTCCTCGATGACGATAAACACAGCTAGTGGACCTTTAAAGTCCTCGATGACGATAAACACAGCTAGTGGACCTTTAAAGTCCTCGATGACGATAAACACAGCTAGTGGACCTTTTAAGTCCTCGATGATGATAAACACAGCTAGTGGACCTTCTAAATCCTCGATGATGATAGACACAGCTAGTGGACCTTTTAAGTCCTCGATGACGATAAACACAGCTAGTGGACCTTTTAAGTCCTCGATGATGATAAACACAGCTAGTGGACCTTTAAAGTCCTCGATGACGATAAACACAGCTAGTGGACCTTTTAAGTCCTCGATGATGATAGACACAGCTAGTGGACCTTTTAAGTCCTCGATGACGATAAACACAGCTAGTGGACCTTTTAAGTCCTCGATGATGATAAACACAGCTAGTGGACCTTTTAAGTCCTCGATGCCACTTGCTTGTTATGTTTTGATTCATGCCAATAGTGGAACGGTTCAGAATATACACATGTTCCTGACGTTTCTTTGAACTTGCAAGTTGAATAATGAGGATATTTCACCTCCCCTCCATATTTTGACAATTGTTGAATTATTTTGAATTTTCCACATTCTCCTCCCGGTTTAAGGCCCTTAGTATTTTTTGTTTTAAGGTGCTATTCACTTGTCTTTTGTACAACATTTGGATCTCTACTCTGTTTTCAGTATTTTCTAGTTCTTACTACAATTTACTAATCAATGCTGTGTCTATACAGACTCTTTTACATCAGCTGCTTATCTCAGTATTTTCCTACAACGAAACCAACATGTACAGCTTTCCACAAAGATGTATGATAAACTTGATGATTTCAATTCCCCAAATGTGAATTTGTCATCTCTGGATAGCAAAATTCCTGCATCCTCATTATGTCACCGATTTGATATTCAAGGGTCTATTCCCATTATCACGATTTTCGTGAGCAAGGTTAACATGGCAGGTGGGAATGAAGTAGAAGACGGTTGCTCTTCCAGAGCGCCTGATCTTATTTTCCTTGTACGTTTTCAGGAGTCTCCGTGTAAATCTTTCTTTTATTTCTATTTTGCCCTAGTTTGTGGAATTTGGGTGTAAAAGACGCGGAAATCATGCAATATTCAAAATAGGCAGCAAATGTTTTCAGTTTAGTGTTGTTTCTGAAAGACTTTGAAGAAAACCATTTGGATCTACAAACTGAACGAATTACTGAACAAATTGAATCAATATTGATAATATTATTATTCATTTAAAGTTTTCTAGTTTTGTTGACTGGAAATGTTGAAAATCAATGTGTTATTTGAAAATCACCAACACGATCAAAAGTGAAATGTCACGTGACCATGCCATCATTTTTACCTTGCAGCCAGGACCACCAATGCATATTTTTCACTTCCGTATTTTGTTGAGTCTTTTCTCACAAATTAATCTTCCAATATGTATTTGTTCTGCATCATTTTGATCCGACAATTTCGGGGTAGGACACACCATTCGTTACAGAGTTTTAAATTCCCTCGTAGTCGGATTATCAATAAAACCGTTCATATTCCCTTTTTTCGCTATTTGTTTTAATTCATTTCATCAGAGTACGACAAAACATCTGCAAGCTATTTCTGAGGATAGCATCTACCAATCTGCAGTAGACATATTTATAGAACGTTATTAAATTGTAATACATTGAAATCTCCAAAACAAAGATGAAAACTTCTGAATTCCCTTCCTACTAAAACATCGATCAGAAATTTGCCTTAGTGATGTTCAACTTCCCACTTATTTCTCTACCTAGTCGGCCATTTAGAAACCGCATTTAAAAAAAAATCTTTTGTGATTAAGCTCTTCAAAACCATTAATACTGTCAACCATTAATTAAAATCATTTACCTTGATATTTTGTCTTTCATCTTGGTACAATAAATATTAACAAATTATTGTCAAGGCTACGCCATTCTATAGTAAATGTATTGTGTGATACAAAGAACGGTATTTGAATTGTAACAGATGAATTAATAATGACATTTACAAAACAAAGATGAAAATTTCTGTCTAAATTTCCTTCCTACTGCAACATAGATGGAAACGTTGATGCTGGAGTTGACCAGATACAAGAAATTTATAATAATGCGAAGGTTTTGAAAAAACACATTGTAGATGTCTGTCACAAAGACAATTTGATTTATAAAACCAAGTGTTTGTACGAATGTGAATACAACAACGACAAGAACAATTGCCTTAGTGATGTTCACCTCTTCACTCGTTTCTCTGCCCAAACGTTCTCTTCGATTCTGCATTCTCTTGATTTCTTTCATGATTAACATGTTCAAAATTAATAATACCGTTAACGGAAACACAAAATAAATGGCGGCGTACATCCAGAATCTATATACCTGCTGGTAGAATGACGTGATGAGTTCACAGATGAGTTCACACACAAAGATTGACGCCTTTCTAAAACAAATAGATGGGGTATGTTGTATAAAACCGAACACAGGATGGTAATACCAACAGAGATCAACACCTTCGTTTTACTATGTAGGTACGCATGTTTGAAAGGGTGACATATTGCTACATATCTCTCGACTAAAAACAAGAACTATGATATACACATTTAACATTTGAGTCGTCATTGCTAAAAAAAGTTGTGAAATCTGGTGGTCCAGAAAGAAATCCATTCATGATTTTGAATTAACTGCTCAAGTTTTAATAGTACATATACGGTAATGATTGCGATTCACAACCAACATCAAATTGTCCATAACCGACATCATTCATGTGGTTTCCTGTGGGATTACAGTAAAATCCAGTGAATAATAGTTAAAATACTGCAATTCTGGTTACCAAGAAGAACTGCGTCTGTGTTTCAGCTTACATCCGGGACTCAACAAGTAGAATTGCATCTGTGTCTCAGTAAAAAGTGTTATATCCAGGTCTGAACAAATAATGTTACATCCGGAACTCAACAAGTAGAACTGCATCCGTATCTCAGCATAAAGTGTTACATACGGGTCTGAACAAATAATGTTACATCCGGGTCTGAACAAATAATGTTACATCCGGGTCTGAACAAATAGTGTTAGATACGGGTCTGAACAAATAGTGTTAGATACGGGTCTGAACAAATAATGTTACATCCGGGTATGAACAAATAATGTTACATCCGGGTCTGAACAAATAGTGTTATACGGGTCTGAACAAATACAGTTATCTCCATTTCTCATTGAAAAGAGAGATACGTCTGTGTATCAACTTCTATCATTCTCCACGATTATTATTTTGTTTTATCCTGGTAATATGTCTAGTGACAGGGAATCTGTCCAACAATAAGGTGGTACGTATAACATGTGGTTGGTAGTTTCATTGCTCGGACACAGCGGCAAAAGGCTGGAGGAGATGACTCCGTGCATTTGAGCTGTACGCGATAGGGAAGGGAGCGCGAAACCGTGCCCAGAAGAGTTCTCTTCTGTTGTACTGTTCAAGGTTAGGGGTGCAAGACATATTTTTTACTCTAATACAAGCATTAAGAAAGCGCGGAAGGGGAAATGAGTACGGCAGAATTGTAAGTGAGATGAATATACATTTTACACCAGAGAGATAGACGAAAAGATCAGAGACTTGGTAATCGAAACATGTTCACAACACCACCTTAGGCGTAAATAATTAAAGAAAGGGAGAGCACTGACGCTGGCCCCGTTACAGAATAACTGCCAGAGCGATGGAGCAGCCTGAAAGGCAGGCAAGAAATATTGCATTAATGAGAAAGTAAGTGCAGTCTCTTGAGGTGCAAAAGGGACCAAAAATAAAACTTTCGTGGAACAGAAATATAACCGGAAGCTCTGTAGCAAAGTAGTCGTTCCATGTTTTAATTGTGGGAGAGAAGGACACCTGGCCTAAGAGAACAAGTGCCAGGTTAAGGGACAGAAGTGTAGAGTGTTAGGGAGTTGGACATTGCGAGATGCATTGTAAGTCAGAGTCGGAGACCTACAGTGTGACAGGTCTGGAATGGGTAATCTGTGAGTTATGTCTTTAATGTTCCGGAAGCCTAAGAGAGGTTACAGAGCCAGTCGTAACGTTACGAATTGAGAAACCTGGGATAACTTAAAGAAAGCAGTCCGTTAAGTGTACATCAATGAAGGGTGACAGGCATATTCAAGTATGGCAGCAAGGTGCCTATTGAGGGGATAGCCAGACTCGTCTTGGGAAGGAAACAGCAATCAAGCTAGGATTGCTGAGGTAAGGGCCGTCTTTAACAGGACACATGCCAGTGTCAATGAGGTGTCAGCATCGCCGGGAATCAGGGATGAATTAATGAAGAAATACCCACAAACGTTTTTTCTTTACTTTTCGCCCGAATTATCATGACTTTTCTATCGGTTTTTTATATCGTCGATGAACGTGAGAGCTCTCGCCTAAGTGTATGCATTCTTTCGATCTGTGTGCGGCAAGCGTTTGATAATGGGGAGTCATTTATACAATTGTTTACACAAGTACTCGTCACTTTTGTCTGCTTAGACAATCTGAGTATAGGCGTGCACAGACGCAGGAGCAATTAAAAAAACGTATCATGCAGGGAAATTAATGTATCAGAGCACGAACAAATAAAACAGGTGAAATCTCAAAGTATTTATTTAACTCAAATTTTCAACCCATCCATAGTGTAATTAATTGCTGTTTAAATATATATCTCAACAGCACAAATATTTTTCATTTGCACTTTCGGTAAAATCATGGCTTTTCAAGTCCAAGTGGCACAACGCCATTAAATATCATATATCAAATATCATCTAACACAAATTAAACTAAGAACATGACCTGTTATTTTCAATAAAACATGTATTATGTACACTCCAAATTTCAATTCAAAATATCTGAGATTATGAGCAGAAGCTATAAATTGCTGGAAATTTTGTAAGTACAAGGGACATTACTCTGTCAAAATTACTTCAACCTGCAGTAACTGATCTTGAAATAAGTGGAAATTGACGGAGATTATTAATTAATGACCAATATTTTTAATATTTCTACATACAATAAAAATATTATCTAATTTGTTATGTTCGTTTCATAATGATATACAACACACAGCACATTCAATACTATGCACATCATTGACAGTTTTACAATTTAGAAGTTTAAAGCTTCGCGTGGACCGTTCTGCTTAGGTAGAGAACCTAAATAAACAAGAACAAACGTTTGAAAGTACTGATTAACTATTGTGGTAAGAAAACTAAACACATTGATGACACTTTAAGAAATAAAACAAAATGTAATATGTAATTGTTTTCTGGTTGTCATCCGGCTAGCATTCTGCCTGTGTGGCCATCCCACTAATTTTAAATGTTTTTTATGCCAAGTATATGGAAGTGCCGAACGTGCCATTAACTATGTTCCTTGTGTTTTGATTTAGTTTTGGTTTCCACCATATCTGTCTCATCTGATCTATGATGAAATAAAAAAAAAACACGCATATAGTTTTATTGAAGAGGTACGATGAAAACGTTCTGGTATTAAGTGGAATTAACAAGAATGGTTAAATATAAATATAAACTTTATTTATTTTACAACAATTGCGAAACAAGTTATATCACTCTTGTTGGCCCGGATGTAAGCGCGAGAGGGGTCTTATTGTGGGAGGAAACCGGAGTACCCGGGAAAATCCAAGTGGTCGGACAGGTGACCCCTTACCTTTTCACGTCCGTTCCGGGAATCGAACCCCGGTCGGACGATAGAACCAACGAATGTTAATTAAGATGCTGAAGAATCTGTCTGTACATATACATATCTATAATTATAAATATCTGTAATTACAAATATCTATAATTACACATATCTATAATTACACATATCTATAATTACAAATATATATAATTACACATATCTATAATTACACATATCTATAATTACTCATATCTATAATTACTCATATCTATAATTACACATATCTATAATTACACATATCTATAATTATACATATCTATAATTACACATATCTATAATTACTCATATCTATAATTACATATATCTATAATTACACATATCTATAATTACTTATAGCTATAATTACACATATCTATAATTACACATATCTATAATTATGTAAACAACTCCTGGTTTATGCTTTTCAAACCAATTACGTGAAAGGAAATGTCGCACCTCACTCGCAATAAATGAACCGTACATATATATATTTGATGATGGAAATACTTTTTATGTATTCTTTCCTGAACTCATCTTGCTTAATTTTGCATGGGAAAACCAAAACATGTCACATTCTAAGAGAAATATATCTTATTCAAATTAATGAAGCAAAATACACCTTCATTTTCGGAGTACCTGGTCTTTTTATCCTCGCTTTATTCTGGAATCTGCGGTAAATCTTTCTTTTGTTCATATACTGACAAAGTCTTGTTTAATTTCATTTTTTTGCTAGTTTATTTGTTGTTTTTCACTTACTCCCGGTTTTATGATGCATTAGGCCAAAACCTCCTTCAGTGCCATTTCTTCGTGTTTCTTTGATCGCATTTGAACCAACCATGGTTGAGGCTAGCAGACAAATTAACATAACTGTTGTCATCCTCATCTTTTCCCTAAAACACATACATATAGTATCTTGAACGAATTTCCATTTAATATGATATATTATAGACGAGTCTCTTTTTCTTTTTATTCCTTTAATTATTTGTGAGTCTTGACAAGAAAAATTCAAACTTCGAGACGAGTTTCATAAAATATCACGTGAATTGAAAACAAATTTAAGATAAATTTATCACATACCTCAGAAAAGGTCAATGATGTTTTCATGTTATAACACGTCATTGATCTAATAGTGTTTCGCTGTCAATTTCTTACTGTTGGAACGGATGAGATTTACGTTACATTAGTGACCTATCCAAAAGTATTACATATAGGAATTAAATGGCTACCTGGCCGATACATATCGTTATCCGAAATATAATTCGTTGTGGGTTTTTGGCACTCTTTATCCTTAATACGACTGTGAGATGTTATGTAAACAGACTTAATGTGTAGATGTATGACTGTGAGATGTTATGTAAACAGACTTAAGGTGTAGATGTATGACTGGGAGATGTTATGTAAACAGACTTAATGTGTAGACGTATGACTATGAGATGTTATGTAAACAGACTTAAGGTGTAGACGTATGACTGTGAGATGTTATGTAAACAGACTTAATGTGTAGACGTGTGATTGTGAGATGTTATGTAAACAGACTTAAGGTGTAAATGTATGACTGGGAGATGTTATGTAAACAGACTTAATGTGTAGACGTATGACTGTGAGATGTTATGTAAACAGACTTAATGTGTAGACGTGTGACTGTGAGATGTTATGTAAACAGACTTAAGGTGTAAATGTATGACTGGGAGATGTTATGTAAACAGACTTAATGTGTAGACGTATGACTGTGAGATGTTATGTAAACAGACTTAATGTGTAGACGTATGACTGTGAGATGTTATGTAAACAGACTTAATGTGTAGACGTGTGACTGTGAGATGTTATGTAAACAGACTTAAGGTGTAGACGTATGACTGTGAGATGTTATGTAAACAGACTTAATGTGTAGACGTGTGACTGTGAGATGTTATGTAAACAGACTTAAGGTGTAAATGTATGACTGGGAGATGTTATGTAAACAGACTTAATGTGTAGACGTATGACTGTGAGATGTTATGTAAACAGACTTAATGTGTAGACGTGTGACTGTGAGATGTTATGTAAACAGACTTAAGGTGTAAATGTATGACTGGGAGATGTTATGTAAACAGACTTAATGTGTAGACGTATGACTGTGAGATGTTATGTAAACACAAATGCGGACTTGTATACAACATAGAGTCAGTGTGTAAAGGAACACATGGATTAATTATTTTTTATTTAACCGCAAGACAGGATTTCCAACATTATGAATTTAAGGACAAAGTCCTGGTAATGTGAAGTTAGCAACAATTTTGCACATGACCTGCATTAAGGCACGTTTGTTTTTTTAATTTGTATCCCTAGACAATGAGGACAACTTAGGGGCTACAATCCTCAATCTCATAATCACAGACGAGTTCTAGGACAGTTTAACGGTTCTTTCTTACTTTAAACCAATTGATTCATCAGTACATGAACAAACAATATATATATATATATATATATATACACACACACATACACACACCACACACACACACGCCATCACACACCCTCCCTTACCCACAAACCTTCATTTACCCATAACACACAGATACCACTCTCTGTTTCATAATAATTAAAGTGTAGGGAGATATCTCACATTCGACATATTATTCACACGCTCACGCTTTTTGTTACATAATGCAATAAACTTAGCTAAATTTGATAGATCTTTCTTGTTATTTGTTCTCAATAATTGAATAAATTTACACATACTTGGTCTATTGTAATAATATTTTTTGATAAAACGATTTCTTAGATCTTTAAAACATTCACAAATTATTATAAAATGATTTTCGTCTTCAACATCACCACTATTGCATAATGTACATTCCCTATGATTACGATCAACATTACTAAAACGACCCACCTCAATGTTCAACTTATGCGAAGACATACGAATTTTAGATATTTCTTTCAAATAATTACAACCGATTGGTTAGGTCAAATAATTCTGTAAACAAAATCTATCACATATATATTTATACAAAGTACATTTTGTAGAAGTCTCAATCTTTTCTTTACATTCTTGCTGAAACATATCGTACATTCTACACTTAATAGTATCTATATCCCTACCTACCGGATTACCATTGTGCAACATATACCCTAATCCCATCTGAAATAATTCATTCCTTATAAAATCAAACCACCCATTCTCATTTCTAACCATTTCCTGATAACAAGCACTTAAAATACAATTATCAGAGTTTCTTATTTTAAACCAATACTTAAACATTCTTAAATTTCTAACATAACTCAAAGGTAGTCTACCCAGCTCGTAATAAACCATAAAATTTGGTGTGCTTCTTTTTACACCAAACAATTTTTACAAAAATTTAGATGTAATTTTTCAATGTTCGGTGCTTTATGTAATCCCCAGACTTCACATCCATAAGTTAAAATACTAGCTACATATGTATCAAAAACATGAAGTTGTGTTTTTATATTAAAATATTTTTTCTTACAAACATTTGATACTGCAGAAAGCGCTTTCTTACCCTGTTCCGAAATTTTTTCTTGCGTTTTTCTGAATTTTCCAATGAAATTTAATAAGACACCTAAGTAATCAAAATCATCCATATTTTCTAGTGCATTATAGAACCATTTGTCTTCTTTTCTTAATTTTCCACCGTTTCTAAAAACTAAAACTTTAGTTTTATCAGTATTTACTGTTAAACCCCATTCGTTTGTGTATTTCAATAATGAATCTAACATTTTTTGTAGCCCTTCTGCAGTCTCAGCTAAAAGCACCATGTCATCTGCGTACATCAATAAGAAAAGACTAATAGTTTGTAATTCAATTGCAGGACAATCATTAGTTAGAAAACTCATCTCGCAGTCATTGATATACATAGAAAACATTATCGGGGATAAACTCTCCCCTTGAAACAATCCATTCTTACAATCGAAGAAATCTGATATATTATTATTATATTTCACACAGCATTTAACATCATTATAAAATGAACGTATTATAGCTAAGATTTTGCCTTCTACACCCTCTTTAATAAGTTTAAACCATAAGTTCTGCCTGTTAACAAAGTCGAATGCTTTTTTTATAATCAATAAAGCAACAATATAACCATTTCTTATTTTTCAGCGTTTTGCTTATTAAAGTCTGTAGCACAAATATAGCATCAACCGTTGACATATTTTTCTTAAATCCAAACTGAACATCGCTCAGTTTTGAATACACCGTGCCAAAAACAATCAACCTATTATTGAAAATTGATGTAAAAAGTTTATCTAAACAACTTATTGAAGTTATACCTCTATAGTTATTAGTATTGTTCCTATCACCTTTCTTAAAAACAGGTATTATATTACCTATTGACCAAGACTTCGGATAGTTTCCAGATTTAAAAACATTATTAAACAATTTAACGAGACAGGGTAAAAGCACATCTTTACCCTTAATAAAATATTCGTTAATTAACAAATAGTGACCACACGCTTTAGCAGTGTTCAACTTACCAATAGCAATAATAACTTCTTCTCTGGTAATATCACAATCTAATTCTTGAAACATAGTATCAGGAATATTTTCATCATAATTGTCTAAGAATTCCGTAACCATTCCGTTACTTCTTAACTCAGTGGAAGATAATTCATAGAAATAATTGAAAAATGTATGCTCATCTAGATCACACTTTAGGCTGTTATTTCTTTTTCTGAACTTTTTGTAAAATATTTTTGGGTTGTGTTTTCTCATGTAGTTCATGTAGTTCATCATATTTCCTTGCTGGGCCTTATATTCCCGTTTCAATTTACCTTCATTTTTTTTTTTTTTTTTTGTACGTTCGTTTTTTTTATGATGAAGCTTGTTACGATTTTCATCAGATTTGTGCGAGTTAAAAGTGAATAATGCTTGCTTGTATTGAATATAAAGATTTTTGCATGTTTCATTAAACCATGGTTTATCTTCCATTTTAACCTTCGTAATTGACCGAGAGGTATACGTAACACTACTAAATGGTAACAACAATTCGTTCAAAGCATTGGTAAAATTATCAATACATCGATCAATACCTTCTTGGCGATCGTCACACTGCTGACAAGCGTTCAATAACTCATACCTGTTATTTTGTAAAATAATTGCATTTTACGTTCATACATTTACTAGTATCATTACTTTCACAATCGTTCTGTAAATGATTACTGAAGAACTTAGAGTAATACACACAGGTGAGTGATTTGAATAAACATTAAAAATTCCACTTTCAAAACATTTAATTTCTTCAAAATTCTCGCCAAATGTCATCACATAATCTATAAGACTAGTACCTCTATTACTGAGAAAAGTAAAACTGCCATTTGAGTCATTTCTATGTCTTCCATTAACTATTCTCAGAGAAGTCGCTTTACATAAAGCTAATAACTGTCTTCCAAACTGGTTAATTATTGATCCGAACTGGAAAGTTGACATAGTTTAACATCTGGAACATAGCTAGAAATATCATATTTGCAGACACATTACTAATAGTATCATTGTTGATATAATCATCTTAACTTGCCGTTCTACTATTAAAGTCACCTATGACAAACACTTTCCCAAAACCCTTATACATACTGACTATTTCTTCCAAAATTGCAAATAAGTCCTTATCACATTTTTCATAAAAGTTACTATTAATTGTAGGGAAATAACAGGCAAAAATATAAGTATCTATGTCATCATTTGATAATGTTCTGGATATCTTCATCGATACAATATTATCTTGGATATTTTATTCACATTACAATGTTTAAATACAGAGGATCTGATGAAAATAACAATACCACCACCCTTACCATGTAGTCTAGGAAAAATGCAGCATTCAAAACCTTCCAAATCTAGCACGTCATCTTTATCCACCCAACACTCATACAGACAAACAATATCATATTTTGAAATGATATTTACAAAGTCTTGTGACTGTAGTTTTTCCGTAATGCCTCTACAAATGTTCCATGAACAGAACAGCGGTGTATTGTAGTTTAATTTGGTCACATTTTATCTTACTCTGAATTTGTATAGAAAGGTGCTATTCACTTGTGTGTCTTTTGTACAATCACCTAGGTTATAAAAGCATTATGCTCGTTTATAGAATTACATATAAATATGTTCTTACCTTTACGAACTTTGAAATGCATTGTCTTTAAATGTTTGTCAAGATAACAAACAAATAAATCAACATGTATGCCAGAAGCATGTAGTTTAAAAACATAATAACACTTTATCATTATTTAGAATTTGTCAAAGAAAAAAGAGAGAAAATACCTTACCTTTACAGTATGGTTTGTAGTTTCTGTAAAAACCGTCTATATTTAGAATTATACGCCGTTATCTGTACTGTTGATTGATAACAAATCTAAACTTTATCCCAATATTTTATATAATTGAACCATACATGCACTGTCACGTGATATTCATTTAACCAAAAAAGGCGTGAGTGTTTAACAGAAAACAATGGAATTCGCATATCATGTCTATTCTAAATCTAATTCTATTCTAAAACGGTCCAATCAAAATTATGAGACTGAGAACTAGTAAAGTGATTGTATTACAGATATCATGATAAGAAATCCCTACTATACCAAAATATACATGATATGATGAAAGATACACTGAAATATTATCGTAGATGTAAGACTAGAAAAAGGGAAATTTAAACTCGGATTTATTTTATGCAATTCTCGATTTCATCATAATGAATTCCGGTTATTATTTTTATATAAAAAAAAACCATAACAGCTGTTCGTCGTGTTATGTTAGTCAGCAGTTAGTGGTGTTACAACAGTACGACATCGTCTGATACTTGTTAGTTTATATGTACCAAACTCGGCTACGGTTATATGCCATTGTCTATGTATAACCGCTACTACTTTCTTATATATTACGACAAACAGCTCGTAGCATTTTATAAATCTTTATAAATAATCTATCATCAAACTAAGGTACAGTTGTAACGGTAATGCAAATCTGAAACCTTCAGATCAATATCTATTAATGCATATATGATGTTTTGGTATGTGGCCATTGAAACAAAATTGAAGAATTGAATAAATGATTGATTGGTGCCCTGTCTGGGCCTCGAATTCACGTTCTGTAGTACCAAATCGGCTAGCGAAGAGCTACCAGCAGTTTGATTATGAAAAATACATCATTACATGTACATATATTTATAAACTACATAACAATTACATTAATAGTAGTGAAATAAAATTTGTGTAAATAAAAAATTTCCTCTGATTTCAGACATGTGATTGCCATGGTTACCAACTGAAAAATGCTAAAAATGCTAAAATACTGCTAATTCCAGCATAAAAATACAATTTCATAGAAAAAATTTATTTCTGAACACCTGTCTTACAATTAACAACACTGTCTTGGTAACAAACTACTTACATTTCAACAAATTCCAACTCAGAATTCCACTACAACATGACCACATGTAAACACTATGAAAATTTCACTTCCTTTAAAGCTAGCTTTTGGTGCGTAGACACAGATTCAAGACTGACCAAAATAGTAATCTCCAACACAAAGCTTAAATATTATTCTGAAAAAAAAAACAATGAAACCCCACATTGTTCACTTCAACATGACAAGACTAATTTTTAGCAAGGATTATTTTTTTAAAATTTTAATTAAAACCTTTACAACGGGGTAATCTAATGAACAAAAATATCTTCCATGACCACACCGAGAAACCCGTGTACTGCTACCTTATTCTAAATTATAAAGCTGATCTCTTTGGCGTGTTTTATAAGATTGTAAATAGAGCACACTACGGTTGGAATATTTTAGTCCGCGAATGTTTACCTTAATCTGCATTCTACTTTTTTTGTTATTTCGAACATTGGCAATGTATACACATGTTCTTGACGTTCGTATAAAATGATGTAATTTTTGAAGAATATAATTTTTTCCTTATTTGGCGTTAGAGTATCTCTCCATCTAATTTCAGATTTTTGTTTTGACGAAGTTAGATTTACTGTTTTAAATCGCCGCTTCATAGAGTTTAATATGTAGACCATTAGCATCTCTGATGAGTCCTAGAATGACGGAACAGCTATAAGATAGTTTAATTACTGTATACACCTTGTGTGTCTTCAGTAATATCTTGTAGACTGCAGGTGTAAGATTCTGCTGGGGTAAGTTTGATGCACGTGATTTTCCATAATTTACATGGTTACACGTTTAAATTCATTTGAATCCGAGTCCGGAACACGTGTACTTTACGTTGTTCGGAAATTGCCAGATCTATGAATATTACGACATTTATTGAAGGATGCGGCTAGTGGACCTCTCTATCTAGATTTTGAATTCCTTTTAATCAAATTTGATTTCCGTCAGTCGACTGCATGATTACAGGTAGATGTTTGTCAAAGTGATATGTCTGCATTGTCACATGTGTAATATACCCTGAACCGCATTTCATTTCAGTGAAACATATATTCAAATGTCATAATATGGACAATGACGTTACGTCATAAATTGAAAATGTCATCAAAATATAATTTTCTGATACATGTGATAAAAATGTTATTTTTGTTTTCATATCAAATGATATTCGTTATTAGTCTTAACTTTTTTCTTGTCATGGCTCGATAATACAAAAACACCTAAGACTCGTTCCATAAGTTAGCATGTGAAATAAAAGCTCTCTCCTACATATGATTTTTCAGACACAAGAAGAGGATACGATGTGGTCCAAGGAGGAAGTGAAACACTCTACCTAATGAAAACCTGAGCACAGACAATGATCTGTATGAAAGATAAAGCAAGTGAAAAATCACATAAAATGTTAACAGAATCAATTCAAAATAAAATTCGGGGACACTATGGCAAAATCATATTTATTTGGAAAGTTTCTGAAATAGGAAAAGGAGAATAAGTCAAGGAGTTCTGGAAGAGTAAGCGCCTTTTCCTCGACGACGTAAACCTTGAAGATATTTTTAATTTATGATGTAACGTCAATAGCCGTATCCAAGTAAGTCGTTCCACATAAGGAGAACAATCTCAACGTAACCACCAGACGTACAAACGAACACTGAACATGTCGGCAGTCGTTTCACACAGAGAAATAGAATATTTCTAAACGAAATCATTTTGAAGTCGTAAAAGTTTCCCAGAAATCTTCATCAGCCTCCATCTCTCGAAACGCTGTTCGCGAGTTTGTGTGTCAGTTGCCAATACCTTGCATGAAGATCTTGCAAAACCCTCGAATACCAAATTAACTGCGGCTTGAAAACATCATAAGTTGGGAATGCAGTGGTGTTTTTTATGTAGAAATTCACAATCAACTTTCTGAATCTCGGAAATGATTTCCCATTCCAAATGAAGTTTCAGCACAAAATTCGTTGAAATCCATTCAGGCCTTATAAAGGAGTAGAGTTTTGATGCAAAATATTGTCTAATTTCCCCTTTTGGAGCCCCGCCTCCAAGAGCTTAAGAGTCGCATCAAATTTCTGAATCTAAGAAATAATGGCTTAGCCTACCTGATGAAGCAGGTCACAGGTTGTTGAAATCCATCCAGGCCGAAAGGGAAAGTAGAGTTTTAAAACAGATTTCAACATCTCCCCCTTTGGTGCCCTTGCCCTAGGTGGTCGAATACTTTTTCTGAATATAACAAATAATGAATCTGACCCAGTGATGCATCAGACCAAATTCGGTTGAAATCCACCATGGTATGAAAGAGGAATAGGATTTAAAAGAAAAAGTTTACGCATGGTGGACGATGGACGGCGTACGACGACAGATATCGTGAACACATTACGTCCTCAAAAACAAGAAAAAATAACAAAGATACTTTTACTTTGGAGAACGGTATGATGACAATACTTCTATCTAAATTCTGGTTTTCTCAACAGTTAACTGCAAGTTTAAACTCATCATTTTAATGTCCTTCGATTTTGGATTACGATTGTATATTTTTACTTAATACTAATGTTGTAATAACTTCTGATCTTACTACTGTTAACCATTCCATTGATGTCAAGAATTTTTAACAGGATACAGTTGTAATTTAAAATGAGACAAACAAGATAAATGTACATGTAATTGAGGCTATGGAATCAAAGTACTACAGCTATCAAGTTTGTCCTATCTAACGATAAACACATGTTACGGTTTATGTTCCATTATTTTAGACATATCTGTAGAATCATATTCCACTTGATAAACATAACAAGTGACTGTAAGTTTTTTTTGTTTCCTTCTAACTTTTCTCAAATTTACATATTAACATTAAATACGATAGTCCATATAAGGTTTTATTCATTGAAAATTTCGTTCATATCGAATTTGTTTGCGTTGTAGCTCTTTGAATATGAACATTTTAAATGGAGTTTCATTTTTTGTCTAAATTATGTCTAAATTTTTAATTATACCGTATTTTTAGCCCACCAACATCAGATGGAGGGTTATTCAAATCGCTCTGCGTCCGTCCGTCCGTCCGTCCATAAACAATTTTTGTTATCGCTATTTCTTGAGAAGTACTGGATCTTTCTTAAATTTCATGTAAAGGTTCCTTGATGTGCCTAGTTGTGCCTATTTAAGTTTAGGACTGAACAGAAAGATTAAATGGCCACAGGCAGCCATCTTGTATTTTGCCTAGTGATTATTATTGATGTTTTCTAAGAAGTAGGGAATGGATATCTCTCAAATTTCATACGTATGCTCCCTTCGGTTTCTCTTTGTGCTCGTTCGTTTTTGAAACCGAGCAGTAGAACTCAAGTGGCTTCCAGACGGCCATTCTGGATTTGACAAGCAAAGATTACAATTGCTATATATGCAAAGAAATGTTCAAATGCCTTATCATTAAGAGAGAAAACAGAGAAGAGAAGAGAAAAAAAAAAGGAAATTTCAAAGAGGACCTTAAAATCAAACAATGGTGGACGCCAAGATCCCAATGGGATCTCTTGTACTCAATATTTGGACTGTCAAAATAAATATATAAAACAACATCTAGGGTTTTGTCAACAGGTATATCTTTTCATTTCATTTTACCAAAAATTAATCTACGTCATGTAGACAAAGAACTTCGAGGATAGTGAACCACCAATTGTTACTAGGACCACCACTGTTATTACTAGGACCACCACCATAGGTATTACTAGGACCACCCAACAGTTATTATTAGGACCACCACTAGGACCACCACCACAGTAATTACTTGGACCACCAACACAGTTGTTACTAGGACCACCACCACAGTTGTTACTAGGACCACCACAGTTATTACTAGGACCACCACCACAGTTATTACTAGGACCACCACCACAGTTATATTACTAGGACCACCACCACAGTTATTACTAGGACCACCACTAGGACCACCACCAGAGTTATTACTAGGACCACCACCACAGTTATTACTAGGACCACCAACACAGTTGTTACTAGGACCACCACCACAGTTGTTACTAGGACCACCACAGTTATTACTAGGACCACCACCATAGTTATTACTAGGACCACCCAACAGTTATTACTAGGACCACCCAACAGTTATTACTAGGACCACCACTAGGACCACCACCACAGTTATTACTAGGACCACCACCAGAGTTATTACTAGGACCACCACAGTTATTACTAGGACCACCACCACAGTTATTACTAGGACCACCACCACAGTTGTTACTAGGACCACCACAGTTATTACTAGGACCACCACCACAGTTACTAGGACCACCACAGTTATTACTAGGACCACCACCACAGTTATTTTTAGGACCACTACAGTTATTACTAGGACCACCACAGTTATTACTAGGACCATCACCACAGTTATTACTAGGACCACCACATTTATTATTAGGACCACCACCACAATTATTTTTAGGACCACCACAGTTATTACTAGGACCACCAGAGTTATTACTAGGACCACCACCACAGTTATTACTAGGACCACCACCACAATTATTTTTAGGACCACCACAGTTATTACTAGGACCACCACCACAGTTAATACTAGGACCACCACAATTATTACTAGGACCACCACCACAGTTATTACTAGGACCACCACCACAATTATTACTAGGACCACAAGTTATTACTAGGACCACCACAGTTATTACTAGGACCACCACAGTTATTACTAGGACCACCACCACAGTTATTACTAGGACCACCACCACAGTTATTACTAGGACCACCACCACAGTTATTACTAGGACCATCACCACAGTTATTACTGGGACCACCACAGTTATTACTAGGACCACCACCACAGTTATTACTAGGACCACCACCACAGTTATTACTAGGACCACCACAGTTATTACTAGGACCACCACCACAGTTATTACTGGGACCACCACCACAGTTATTACTAGGACCACCACCACAGTTATTACTAGGACCACCACTGTTATTACTAGGACCACCACAGTTATTACTAGGACCACCACCACAGTTATTACTAGGACCACCACAGTTATTACTAGGACCACCACCACAGTTATTACTAGGACCACCACTGTTATTACTAGGACCACCACAGTTATCACTAGGACCACCACCACAGTTATTACTAGGACCACCACCACAGTTATTACTAGGACCACCACAGTTATTACTAGGACCACCACTGTTATTACTAGGACCACCACAGTTATTACTAGGACCACCACAGTTATTACTAGGACCACCACCACAGTTATCACTAGGACCACCACCACAGTTATCACTAGGACCACCACCACAGTTATTACTAGGACCACCACCACAGTTATTACTAGGACCACCACCACAGTTAGATAGCGTTGATTTGTTTGTGTGTTTTTTTTAAATTTTAATTATTCTTCAGGTTTTTTTCTAAGTTATTCAATTTGCACTAAAGTTGTTAACCGAAACGGTGTTGGATACGAACTCTAATTTTTTTTACATTCGCAGGATACAATTTTTGTTTTTGTATTTTGTTTTTTGTTTTAGTTTTTTGTTTTATTTTTTAAATATTTATAAGATTTAGATGGTATTCGCTCGGCTCAACATCCGTAAGGTATGTCGTTTGGTAAATATCTAAAATTGTCGTTTGAATAAGATACCTTACATTCTTTCTTTTGTTTGGATACCTTAAAAACTAATTGTAATTTCCTTCCGCCTTACATTTCAATCTTTGACAATTAAAAACTTTCAAAATCGGTTACCTTTTTTACGTTAACGTCACTATTTTACGAACCAAACTTAAGTTTAACACATGTTCAAATGCATTAAAATCTATAATAAATTGATGTGCGTACCATACACATGTAGTGCCTGCTATACCAGCCGTCACATTCACATGTCTAACATCGGCTGTAGGAGCCTGCAGATGAAACTCGGCTAAACTTGTACTTATTGTCAAAAGGGGCATACCAGGAGTGAATTGAAATCGTAATGATAACGATTGTAACCAAAAGCTCAAATGAACACTCGAGAACACGGAAATCGCTTTAGGAGGATGATTATTAAAAAGGCTTTTGAAAAGGGTGAGCATTTTCTGTCAAATCAAAGTTTGTTAATCGTCGACTTGTATGAGTTATCTCCCATTATACTAACTTTTCCAGTTGATGGACAACCTTTTTTTTTCAATTGCGCCTTCCCTCAACGGGCAGCCAAAGGACATTGTTTACTCAATAAAACGGTCATTTGTTTACCTTGTGAAACATACTGTTTTTGTAAATGACATTTCATTTCATTGTCTTCAAAGCGGATGATCAATTTATTACACGGATTTGAGTCTGGAACAAGGGCAGTAACTCGCGCATTCTTGGTCCATTTTGTGACGCTTTGTACTCGGTCTGCAGTGTACCATTTCATTGTCTCCTTTGTGACACGATGACAAAGTCTGTAATATGTATTTGATTTCAGGATCCAGCTAGCTCAATCATTTTGAAACAAAATTAGCATCTTAAGTTCGGTCCAACTGATTGTTCAATATGATTGGCTAGAAGGCGACTCTCTTAGAAGTGTCAAAAACTATGATCACACGATATTGTCCAATGAAGGAGTCTCCGACGGGAGGAGACGCGGACTCTTTTACTTCTCAAACCATGTTTTACACGATACTATTATAAGCTCCTCATCAGAAGGCATATACAGATTGAATACATCACAAAACTTACTCCGGAGACTTTGATACATTTATATAGAATAAAATTTAACAACAAAAACTGGATCGCTGTGTGTTTTACCGGTGGATGGCCCTAATGACCTTTTATGTGTTGACGGGCGGTCTGGAATGTCATAATAATAATGATAATAATAAGCTATGAACACAAAATATAAACAATGGTTATTATGTATTTACTGACATATTTCATCAGAGATATCTCACTTTTCTGAGTGCAAGCACGCATCCTACTTTACATATGGAATCTAGTTGGTTTCAAAAAAATATTTAAGAAAAAAGAAAATATCTTACATTATTCACAGTAATTCATAAAACGATGGAAATTCAATCTTGCCAAATAAGAAGGAGAATTCCAGGCTATTTTTATCAAATGACTAGAATACACTGGGTGAGTTGAAGACAAAGAAAGGAGAGAGGATATGATTGAAGCGGTTGTGTACTCAGTGACACTACTAGGGGGAGGTATCTACTTCGGACGAGGTTTCCGATAGCAAGGGAGACGCGATCGAAACAAAACATCGGTATCTCTTGTTTTTTTAAAATGTGTTTTTATTGAATAACGATTTCGGAGTCACCAAAATTTAATTTACATTGGTAAGAAACCCAATCTAGCGTTAAAGTTGTCGATCTATGCCTCATAAAGACCTCTACCAATAGGTGTAATAGTTGACGAATATTGGATTTCAGGTTTTACCGGCTGTCAATGGAAGCAGTTCGCTCCCGATCAAAACTCCCCTTTTAAATTAAACACTCGGATTTATATAATTGATCGTATCAGATTTGAGAATAGCTTTTGTCAAAATGTGATAAAATAGCTATCAGCTGAAGTCACCATTTCACCTTTAAAGTCTACAGTGGCTTTTTGCCAACTCGGACTAAAGACAAATTTTGTACAATTAATTGAAGCATGGCTTCTTGAATAATATTCGGGTAGACATTCACAGACATCCATAAAACCAGATACATTCTCAGATATATCAGACACATACTCAC
This sequence comes from Ylistrum balloti, assembly GCF_031769215.1. NCBI lineage: Eukaryota > Metazoa > Mollusca > Bivalvia > Pectinida > Pectinidae > Ylistrum > Ylistrum balloti. Next base: position 33,438 of record NW_026783038.1, read on the forward strand.
AATGTCACACATTTCATTGTATTAATTAATTAATTTATTTATTTATTTGTTTATTTATTTATTTTTTCCGATACCTCGCTTATAACCAGCACACTTGAGTGACTTGAATTGTTTTAACCTCATATCGGTATGACTCTCTCGATACATCATCGACTCCTATATAAAGCTGAATGGTTGCGATGAGATTGATGAAATATTGGCAGTATAACGAAGTTTGGACGGTGGAGTTACCAATGTTTCACTCACTTTCAGACGATAAATCGACAGACAACCAAAAGCCAAGACAGCTATCTTGGGTATGTGGATTATATTAGGTACGAAAATTAAAACAACTTGAATTTAACAAAGTTTTAATTTCAAATTCCCGCTTTACCATTCTAACGAATAGAAACTGAAAAAGTGTTTGCCACTGAGCAAGAAGCCTGTTGAGAACATATGTTGGAAGTTGAAAGTGATTTGGTACTGCCGTGGTATGTTTCAACCAATGAAATACCATTGTTTGCGGAAGCCACGATCACGAAGAATATTTTTTTGACGTTTTTACTTAGTAGCAAGCTCAGAGTCGGTAACTTCAGTTCTAAAGAAGTTTAAACTTCTATATTAGCTCGGAAGTTTCCGGAATTTTCTGTTAAAGCTCGGAAGTTTCCGGAATTTTCTGCTAAAGCTCGAAAGTTTCCGGAATTTTCTGTTAAAGCTCGAAAGTTTGCGGAATTTTCCGTTACCCGTTTATGATTATCCCGTTAATGTAATCGACTATCAATTTAGATTGGAATTATCAACATTTTGAGGTCGGTTTTGATTTTATCGCGGATCAGTTTAAACATTAAGGTGTCAGTGTCCTCGGCACACCGAGTTTTAAAAAAAAAAAAATAATAAGGACAAAACAGCTTGTCTACAAAACATACAACATACCGACAGAACAGCTTGTCTACAAAACATACATACATACAGACGAAAAAGCTTGTCTTCTAAACATCAAACATACAGACAAAAGAGCTTGTCAAACGAAACATACCGACAAAAGATCTTGTTTACAAAACATCCGAAATAAAGACAAAAGAGTTTGTCTAAAAAGCATTCAACATAAAGACAAAACACCTTGTCTTCAAAACATACAAAATATAGACAAAAGAGCTTGTCTTCGATACATGCAATATAAAGACAAAGGATCTTGTCTACAAAGACAAAAGTATTTGTCTACAAAAAACATTCAACATTGTCTATGAAACATCTATCCTACAGAGAACGGAGCCTGTCTCCAGTACGTCCAGTACAGTTAGAGCACTGTAGTCTCATTTCAGCCACCAAATTCATATTGATCAGGCGATAGGTGAATCCCTATCATGAAATTTCTCTTGTACCCGACAATACAAATTCTGGGGTCCATATAGCCCGACAGCACAAATTCTAGGTTCCACACTAAAAATGAAGAAATGCACATCCAAATTATTTGTTCATTTAATTTTTATCGGACTACTTATTATCATCGAGTTTTTAAAATGTTTTGGATGTTTCAGGATTATTTCAAACGTTTTGGTGATGCCACTTGCCCTTAAAAATTATACGTATTGCCTATGTTTTCTTGCTAGAATGTTGTGATGACCCACCAGTGACGAACCCTTGTTCAGCGATGGCCTCACAGGAGTGCTCTACAAAAATAAACTTAGTTTGAACCGTTAACCATTTTACCTGACACCGAACCTCATCTTTATTTTGATTCAATGAAAAACCTTCATGATTGTTTACATATCGTGTCCTGACAGGGTCACCATTGTTGCTGAGACACGTGAGTGATGGGCACCTCCCCGCCCCTAATGGTCGCTGATTACCTATCCCTCTACACTGGTCAGTCTGGTCAAGCTTGACCAATGCCTCCCGGCTAGCCCTTGTAAATGTCATGTCAGAGGCATTCAAACTTTGGTGAGGCGTATGTGAACCTTTGAGTACAGTGTATAAAAGTAATTGTCAAATTTCATTCCACATTTTAAAGACAACAAACAATATCAACGATGGTTCCATATAATTATGAACCTTTAAATTCAAAATTACGATCAAACTATTGTCCGTTCTATATTTGTACAATTACAGATACAAAAAAATAAAGGCGAAAATGAAAAAAAAAAATGGATTTTTTTCAGCAAGTGATATTTCGTATACACTGCATTTCGGTATTTTGTAACAAGATCTTATACAAACCCAAACCCCATGAAATTATGTCCGGGGGTTAAAATCGCCTGACTGAGTTCTGTCACAAGACATCACTTCTGCCGTCGCACCGCCTCTGACATTCATGGACACCAGCCAGTGTATCCGATTGCAGGGTTATATTTTATAGTCTGGGAAAACACTTTTTATTTGGTTACCGTCTCGTATTTGGCACTATTCGCCGAATCATCTTCATTACCGACGGTTTTCTGATAAAGAAAAATCGAAATGAAGCTATTTTTCTATTAAATAAGAAAACGTTTCTTTAGTTTGGAATGGCGCCCCATGTTGTATGGTAGTATCGAATAGAAAATTCAAACGTTCAAATGGGGAAAAAAGTTTTCATGAAGTTTTTTTCCAGACAGGTAAAAAGTTCCATTGAGTTTATTTTCACTTCTCAAGTAAATTTGATAGGGTGGTCGGGTGGCACAGTGGTAACTAGCCTAGCCGTCCGGGGTCCGTTGGTCTTCCCCGGGTACTCCGGTTTCCTCCCACAGTAAGACCCCCGCGTCCTTCCAAGCGCGCCAACAAGAGTGAATGATATAAGCTTGCTTCGCCATTGATGAAAAATAAAGTTTTAAAAATGATAGTACTCAGAATGGTAGCAAGAAGCTTTGATAAAAGTCATCAATAAAACGCTGTTTTTTTAAAAGATTTTTGTGAAGTTTGTGAATCCAGTATAATTAACAGGCAACTTGAATGTAAAGCTGAAAAGCATGAATAACAAGTAGATCTATAAAGGTGGTATTTGAGCTGTTCTTACAGTGTGTATAATTAAGCTTTGCACCATATGCTCAAGTCAGTTCCAAAGTTACATGTATGGGGAATTCGATTTCCGCTACAATTGTAGTTGTAGACAACTTTACACGTGAGCATTTATTGTGTTTAACAATCAGGGGAAGCATTTTCAGGCCGTTACTTACCACGTAAAATCCAGCTACACTACATATAGCTGGGAGTGCTCCGTTTTGTCAAATGCTTATACATATACACTGAGTGAAAATGTCGCTCACAAACCTTCCTTATTCGGAAAACAATCACTAATCATCTTGATGGGTCTTGGGAAAATAGGACATGCATGTAGAAAACACATGTCATAAATGATTGTAATGCATAATACAGTTTTCGAAGTTGAGCCTACGTAAAGAAACCTTGCCTACCCAATCTCTTCTGATGTTGATTACATGTAATTTTTAAGATGTAAAGGCGTTTTCTTAAGACGCTTAATTGTCGCCAGGACTTCGTGACACTTCATTCCATATCTCCCGAACGCACGGTCCCACAATCACCCCTCCCACCCGATAACTTCACGTGCAATTACATGACTCCAAAGCGTTTAAGTGACCATGACATTGTCATGCGCACAGAAGTGAAGCTCTGTTGCGGAATCCTACCCTCACTGAAAGGTTGTTGAATAACATTATTTTTGTGTAACGGCTGTATCGCGCCCCCGTCAACAACAATGATTATTTTTGTGTAACGGCTGTATCGCGCCCCCGTCAACAACAATGATTATTTTACCAGGTATATGGTTAGGGTTAGAAGGACCAATGCTTATTTTGACTGGGTTAGGGTTAGAATTAGAAAGACCAATGCTTATTTTGACTGGGTGCAGGGTTAGGGTTAGAAAGACCAATGATTATTTTGACTGGGTGCAGGGTTAGAATTAGAAAGACCAATGCTTATTTTGACTGGGTGCAGGGTTAGGGTTAGAAAGACCAATGATTATTTTGACTGGGTACAGGGTTAGAAAGACCAATGCTTATTTTGACTGGGTTAGGGTTAGAATTAGAAAGACCAATGCTTATTTTGACTGGGTGCAGGGTTAGGGTTAGAAAGACCAATGCTTATTTTGACTGGGTGCAGGGTTAGGGTTAGAAAGACCAATGCTTATTTTGACTGGGTGCAGGGTTAGGGTTAGAAAGACCAATGCTTATTTTGACGGGGTACAGGGTTAGAAAGACCAATGCTTATTTTGACTGGGTGCAGGGTTAGGGTTAGAAAGACCAATGCTTATTTTGACTGGGTACAGGGTTAGAAAGACCAATGCTTATTTTGACTGGGTTAGGGTTAGAATTAGAAAGACCAATGCTTATTTTGACTGGGTGCAGGGTTAGGGTTAGAAAGACCAATGCTTATTTTGACTGGCTTAGGGTTAGAATTAGAAAGACCAATGCTTATTTTGACTGGGTGCAGGGTTAGGGTTAGAAAGACCAATGATTATTTTGACTGGGTGCAGGGTTAGAATTAGAAAGACCAATGCTTATTTTGACTGGGTGCAGGGTTAGGGTTAGAAGGACCAATGCTTATTTTGACGGGGTACAGGGTTAGAATTAGAAAGACCAATGCTTATTTTGACTGGGTGCAGGGTTAGGGTTAGAAAGACCAATGATTATTTTGACTGGGTACAGGGTTAGAAAGACCAATGCTTATTTTGACTGGGTTAGGGTTAGAATTAGAAAGACCAATGCTTATTTTGACTGGGTGCAGGGTTAGGGTTAGAAAGACCAATGCTTATTTTGACTGGGTGCAGGGTTAGGGTTAGAAAGACCAATGCTTATTTTGACTGGGTGCAGGGTTAGGGTTAGAAAGACCAATGCTTATTTTGACGGGGTACAGGGTTAGAAAGACCAATGCTTATTTTGACTGGGTGCAGGGTTAGGGTTAGAAAGACCAATGATTATTTTGACTGGGTACAGGGTTAGAAAGACCAATGCTTATTTTGACTGGGTTAGGGTTAGAATTAGAAAGACCAATGCTTATTTTGACTGGGTGCAGGGTTAGGGTTAGAAAGACCAATGCTTATTTTGACTGGCTTAGGGTTAGAATTAGAAAGACCAATGCTTATTTTGACTGGGTGCAGGGTTAGGGTTAGAAAGACCAATGATTATTTTGACTGGGTGCAGGGTTAGAATTAGAAAGACCAATGCTTATTTTGACTGGGTGCAGGGTTAGGGTTAGAAGGACCAATGCTTATTTTGACGGGGTACAGGGTTAGAATTAGAAAGACCAATGCTTATTTTGACTGGGTGCAGGGTTAGGGTTAGAAAGACCAATGATTATTTTGACTGGGTGCAGGGTTAGGGTTAGAAAGACCAATGATTATTTTGACGGGGTACAGGGTTAGAAAGACCAATGCTTATTTTGACTGGGTACAGGGTTAGGGTTAGAAAGACCAATGCTTATTTTGACTGGGTTAGGGTTAGAATTAGAAAGACCAATGCTTATTTTGACTGGGTTAGGGTTAGAATTAGAAAGGCCAATGATTATTTTGACGGGGAACACAGTTAGGGTCAGAAAAGACCCAAGTGCATGGTTTTCGTGTAACAAGCAATCGCTCGAATGTAGAAAATGTGGTAACATTTATATCCACAGTTTTTATCATTATGAGGTGTGAATTATGTAGTAAGGTTATTTTAATGCAACATGTGCTGTTACATGCAACTAAAATGATATTTGCTTCATTACAAGGGCTTGTCTAGATGGGTTTTTGACCTATAACTCTGATTTTGAGTCAGAATACAATGGACCACTGTACATGGAATTTCATTTAGATTACACTATAAAGAAATCTATTACCTTAATTTTGTTTATAAACACACTAACTGTGATACAATCATATAGACGTCGATTGCATAAAACACCAGAATCTGAACAATTTCATTTGACTATATCATACAACCATAAAAAATATGAAACTGAAAAATATGATAACTTTTGAAATCTTGTAAGGTGAATTTGTTTCAATATATTAATATTCTTTTTAAAGATATTAGATAAAATCGAAATGCTGACATTCTGGTTTTTCCTTTTTATCTTCTGTTATTCTATAAGTCAGAATTTCAGAATAAAGACAGAAAATGGATGCTATGTACATGTATTTGTTTTGTTTAAAAGTGTCCATTTGGGTTTATAATTGATGTATGGTTGAATTAACAGCACTGAAATGCACATCTGCAGATTGAGGGAACAATTTTTCACCAAAAGTGTCATAGTTGAAATGGATAGCAGGAAATTATCACAAAAAGTCCTGTTATGACTCGGTAACTGTATCCGCTGATGTACCAAAACCTGTCATTCATTTGTTTTTTTACCTAGATTTCTGAAATAATGGCTATGATTAACCAAATATCTGGTGTTACCTGTAACTTTACCTGTACTTGACAAGATACATATCCCTGAAGGCAGGTAAACGTTCAACAGGTGTGTATGCACACTGTTTTAATTAATAGCGAAATCAGTAAAAAATGTCAGCTGTATTTGTAGTATTTGAATTTGAAATGTCTATGTTTTTTTACGAATGACCAGGATGAAGGATGTAAACATTTCATTTTCACAAATATTTCAGATATTTGTCTACCTTTATAAATAATATTTCTAATTTTTAGTTACAATACCTGGTGATTTGTTTAAGCAGTAACTAATTGGAAGGGAGGTATATATCATGGTTAGTAAATCTACTGTGTAAATACTGAGACTTAAGTTCAAAGACGAGAATCAACCCAGTAAAATAGCAACTATGATTAAATGCTTATCCACTTGTCAAGGGTGTACTGGTGGTAATCTATTTTTAAGTAAGTTACCTGTTTGCCGAGTAAACATCTTCGACAGGTGCCTCTCAGATTGAACAAAACTACAAACCGATAACTTTCAAGTAATGTTTGATTTGCTATAAACTTTTACAAAAGAAACCCCTTCAAGACTTGGAATTATTCTACAAGAGTTGGTCAATGTTTATTCTTGTTAAATCTTAATCCCAAAATGTTTTAATTGAATGAATAAGAAAGAAGAAGGTGCTAATGATATGATACAAAGTCTGATTGAAATTTTTTATTTTTAATATTTTTGATTTAATTTTTTATGTATTTTATTTCTTATTTCAGTGTGAGATTCAATATATATATGTCATCAAACTTTGATCTCCAAATACAATTGTATATTCCTTTTTGTCAATACACATGCTATACCTAATGTACATACTCAATTTTACAAACTGGTAGTGATAATTTCATTGTCAGTTTTGTTATGTACTTTCAGTTTAAAGATGTTGATTTCTTTTCTGGCAACATGTTTAGGATATGTGATTATACAGTTGGGGTCTGAGGAATTTATGTAGAAAGTTATTCAGCTTTAGTGATTGGAGTCGCAAAACTATATAAAAACTAGTCACCCTATCAAAGTCATATTGAAAAAATGTTATACAGATTGCGTTCAAAGATTGGTAGTCTAAAAGAGAGACATGATATTCAAAGGAAGATATTCTCTTTAGGAAGATTGTCACTGAGACAGCTATAGACAGGTTGTCTGCATATATAGATAGGTAATCAGTATAGGCAGCTATAGACAGGTTGTCTGCATATATAGATAGGTAATCAGTATAGACAGCTATAGACAGGTTGTCTGCATATATAGATAGGTAATCTGTATAGACAGCTATAGACAGGTTGTCTGCATATATAGATAGGTAATCAGTATAGGCAGCTATAGACAGGTTGTCTGCATATATAGATAGGTAATCAGTATAGACAGCTATAGACAGGTTGTCTGCATATATAGATAGGTAATCTGTATAGACAGCTATAGACAGGTTGTCTGCATATATAGATAGGTAATCAGTATAGGCAGCTATAGACAGGTTGTCTGCATATATAGATAGGTAATCAGTATAGACAGCTATAGACAGGTTGTCTGCATATATAGATAGGTAATCAGTATAGACAGCTATAGACAGGTTGTCTGCATATATAGATAGGTAATCTGTATTGACAGCTATAGACAGGTTGTCTGCATATATAGATAGGTAATCTGTATAGACAGCTATAGACAGGTTGTCTGCATATATAGATAGGTAATCAGTATAGGCAGCTATAGACAGGTTGTCTGCATATATAGATAGGTAATCAGTATAGACAGCTATAGACAGGTTGTCTGCATATATAGATAGGTAATCTGTATAGACAGCTATAGACAGGTTGTCTGCATATATAGATAGGTAATCAGTATAGACAGCTATAGACAGGTTGTCTGCATATATAGATAGGTAATCTGTATTGACAGCTATAGACAGGTTGTCTGCATATATAGATAGGTAATCTGTATAGACAGCTATAGACAAGGTGTCTGCATATATAGATAGGTAATCTGTATAGAGAGTAGGATGTCTATATAAAAACAGGTCATCTGTATAGACAGCTATAGACAGGTTGTCTGTATATATAGATAGGTAATCTGTATAGACAGCTATAGACAGGTTGTCTGCATATATAGATAGGTAATCTCTATAGAGAGTAGGGTGTCTATATATAAACAGGTAATCTGTATAGACAGGCATAGACAAGGTGTCTGTATATATAGACAGGTAATCTGTATAGACAGATATAGACATGGTGTCTATATATATATACATAAGGTAATCTGTATAGACAGGGAGTCTATATAGACAGATATAGACAAGGTGTCCATATATATATACATAAGGTAATCTGTATAGACAGGTATAGACAAGGTGTCTGTATATACAGACAGGTAATCTGTATAGACAGATATAGACATGGTGTCTATATAAAGACAGGTAAACTGCATTAACATATATATAGAGTGTCTGTATATATAGACAGGGAGTCTAAATAGACATATAGACAAGGTGTCCATATATATATACATAAGGTAATCTGTATAGACAGGTATAGACAAGGTGTCCATATATATATACATAAGGTAATCTGTATAGATAGGTATAGACAAGGTGTCTGTATATACAGACAGGTAATCTGTATAGATAGGTATAGACAAGGTGTCTGTATATACAGACAGATAATCTGTATAGATAGGTATAGACAAGGTGTCTGTATATACAGACAGATAATCTGTATAGACAGGTATAGACAAGGTGTCTGTATATATATATACATAAGGTAATCTGTATAGATATGTATTGACAAGGTGTCTGTATATACAGACAGGTAATCTGTATAGATAGGTATTGACAAGGTGTCTGTATATACAGACAGGTAATCTGTATAGACAGATAACGACATGGTGTCTATATAAAGACAGTTAAACTGCATTAACATATATATATATAGTGTCTATATATATAGACAGGGAGTCTAAATAGACATATAGACAAGGTGTCCATATGTAGACAGGTAAACTTTATAGACAGGTTGTCTATATGTATAGACAGGTAAACTTTATAGACAGGTTGTCTGTATATATAGACAGGTAACTTTATAGACAGGTTGTCTGTATATAGACAGGTTATCTGTATAGACAGTAGGATGTCTAATATAGACATGGTGTCAGAATATAGACAGGTAATGTGTATAGACAGATATGGTATTTACGGAAGATGATTAAAAGAGGTTATTTTAGTAGACAGGTAATCTTTATAGACAGGATGTCTGTATATATAGTAGACAGCTGGTCTTTATAGACAGTTGGGCTATATAGACAAGTATTCTTTTATATGGAAATGGTACATATTAACCAGTGTGTAGATGGACGGTTCTAATGGACAGGTTTTCTCTATAGCCAAATCATGTGGAGACATGTTGTCTCTCAAGACAGGTGTACTTAAGGCAGATGTTTATAATATAAATTACCGTGATAGTATTTATAGTCAGTGGGTCATTTTCTACAGGTGTCTAGGCAAGTGTTGTTAAATAGAAGACACCACACAAAGTTTCATTCGATAAAATGCTATACTTATTGAAAGTAGGCCTATTTAGATGGAGGCCGGTTGGTTTTGAAAGACAATATTACACTGAATGGGAATAATTGTTGGTTTGTGCACCTGTAAATTTTCATGCTTTACAAACCTGTTTTGAAAGGGAAGTTATAAGATATAGGTGGTAAAGTTGCTTTATTTCATTGATTTTCATTCTTGTTGAAATGATTAAGTCGTTTGACTCATTTGGCAGAGAAACTATAATCACAATCAGATTGCTGACAAATTACACACACTGTCCTATCACAGAATATTTTCTTTATTCACATTTCCTTTTCATGTTGTGAAAAATGGTCACAAAGCATTATATGAGGTTGTGTTAAATCAGTTAGGGGGTGGAGAAAAAGGGTTTTAGCTGTGTTTACTAATGGTGTGTGTTTCTTAAGCATGACTAAGTTATAATTCATCAATACACTTACCATTAGAAGTATAGGTATTGCAAGAAATGTTTTTAGGTAACTGAACTTATTCATTATTTCAAACTCTGAGGACTTTTATTGTAATATTGAAAATAATCAATTTGAGTATTTATAAGCTTGTGAGTTCCTCATGCCATACATATCTCAAAATGATTAACCTTTTTAAAAAGTTAAAGTTTGGACTTGTATTGAAAAAAATAGAAAAATAAGTAATGATAATTATATAAATATCAATAAGAAATGAGAAGGGAAGCTCTTTTTAGATCTTCGGCATCAATTTTATCATATTTCATATTAGCAGTTGGTCAATCTATTAAAGATATTGGTGGTATAATTTTAAATTCTGTACAGATTTCAACATGTATTTTGTGGTACAAATATATATCATTTGTTACTTAAATGTGTTCTACCAAGTCAGATGCTAGGGAAAGCCTTCATGAAGATTAACTTTGTTCATTAAACTCAAAAACCTGGTTTAGCTGTCTGCTTCCATTTATGTTTTCTCTCATATCAAAGTTCAACTTAACAGAGAAATAACTAATGGTGAAAGAGAAACAATAAATTTGTTAATCAAAACCATAAAATATGTACAAATTTACACTAGAAATTGGGGGGGGGGGACATTTTTGATAAGGGGAGGTAACTGAATTTAAATTAAAAATTGCTCTTTTTGAAAATTGCTTTAATATAATCACTTTTTATTAAATTTTTTTTTATCAAATTTGACATTGCTAGTCAGGGGAGGTAATTCAGTTATCCCATAAACCAAACGGTCTTGGGATGTGTATTCAGTGAACTCATCCACCTTGACCAAGGTCATTTAGGAAGCCCTGTCCAGTGTATATACCATTAAACTTGTATGTATTTGTGTACAGTTACGACCCTGATACAATTATACGTCTCCTGTGAATACCAGATATGAATCTTCCATTGTAGTAAGCCATCAGTAATGCCTTGTGTGAGGGACTCGTCCTGCCGGACATCAAATCGAAATTTAATAGAACTGACAGGTAAGGATTTTATCATGAAAATGACAAATTAATTTCCTTGATTCAATTGATAAGAATTGTTAGTTTTCCATGTGACAAACCTTCAAAAGCAACATCCTTTGAATAGAAATGGCACGTCCATACATCATGCTAATCGGTGCTCTCTCAACATTTTCAATATTGAAAAGTTTGCCTGAAGTCAGTGTCTAGAGAATTGAAACACACAGACATGTGATAAATTGTTTTGTGTCTCAAGAGTTCACCTGTATCCCTGGTTATGTCATGGTAAAATGTCACATGACCAATCTTCACTGAATATAGTGTCATCAGAAACTGGTCCAGAGCCCTTGGTACATACAGTTTAAATTCAATTTAATTTTATTTCTGTTGATTTCAAAAAATAGATTTGATGCCAAAATTTCAAAATCACTTAGTTTTTAATAAATTTAAATTAGTTCACAAGACAATAATTATAATGTAACATCATTCTGGCATCAGCATCACTGCTTTAAATGTGGCTTCAGATAACACACAAGTTTATAAATACATATACACATCAATAAAGTAAGTAGTTGTAGTGTTAATCATGTTGCAGTGTTAATCATGTTGAGGTGTTAATCATGTTGTAGTGTTAATCATGTTGCAGTGTTAATCATGTACTAGTGTTAATCATGTTGCAGTGTTAATCATGTTGTAGTGTTAATCATATTGTAGTGTTAATCATGTTGTAGTGTTAATCATGTTGCAGTGTTAATCATGTTGCAGTGTTAATCATGTTGCAGTGTTAATCATGTTGCAGTGTTAATCATGTTGTAGTGTTAATCATGTTGCAGTGTTAATCATGTTGCAGTGTTAATCATGTTGCAGTGTTAATCATGTTGTAGTGTTAATCATGTTGCAGTGTTAATCATGTTGTAGTGTTAATCATGTTGCAGTGTTAATCATGTACTAGTGTTAATCATGTTGCAGTGTTAATCATGTTGTAGTGTTAATCATGTTGTATTGTTAATCATATTGCAGTGTTAATCATGTTGCAATGTTAATCATGTTGTAGTGTTAATCATGTTGTAGTGTTAATCATGTAGTGTTTCTCATGTTGTATTGTTAATCATATTGCAGTGTTAATCATGTTGCAATGTTAATCATGTTGCAGTGTTAATCATGTAGTGTTAATCATGTAGTGTTTCTCATGTTGCAGTGTTAATCATATTGCAATGTTAATCATGTTGTAGTGTTAATCATGTAGTGTTTCTCATGTTGCAGTGTTAATCATGTTGCAATGTTAATCATGTTGTAGTGTTAATCATGTTGCAGTGTTAATCATGTAGTGATTCTCATGTTGTAGTGTTAATCATGTTGTGTTAATCATGTTGTAGTGTTAATCATGTTGTAGTGTTAATCATATTGTAGTGTTGATCATGTAGTGTTAATCATGTTGCAGTGTTAATCATGTTGCAGTGTTAATCATGTAGTGTTAATCATGTTGCAGTGTTAAACATGTAGCAATGTTAATCATGTGGTAGTGTTAATCATGTAGTGTTAATCATGTTGCAGTGTTAATCATGTTGTAGTGTTAATCATGTTGTAGTGTTAATCATGTTGTAGTGTTAATCATGTTGCAGTGTTAATCATGTTGCAGTGTTAATCATGTAGTGTTTCTCATGTTGTAGTGTTAATCATATTGCAATGTTAATCATGTTGTAGTGTTAATCATGTAGTGTTAATCATGTTGCAGTGTTAATCATATTGTAGTGTTAATCATGTTGTAGTGTTAATCATGTTGTAGTGTTAATCATATTGTAGTGTTAATCATATTGTAGTGTTAATCATATTGTAGTGTTAATCATATTGTAGTGTTAATCATGTTAATTGTAGTGTTAATCATGTTGTAGTGTTAATCAATCATGTTGTAGTGTTAATCATGTTGTAGTGTTAATCATGTTGTAGTGTTAATCATGTAGTGTTAATCATATTGTAGTGTTAATCATATTGTAGTGTTAATCATGTTGTAGTGTTAATCATGTTGTAGTAGTGTTAATCATATTGTAGTGTTAATCATGTTGTAGTGTTAATCATGTTGTAGTGTTAATCATATTGTAGTGTTGATCATGTAGTGTTAATCATGTTGTGGTGTTAATCATGTTGTAGTGTTAATCATGTTGCAGTGTTAATCATGTTGTAGTGTTAATCATATTGTAGTGTTAATCATGTAGTGTTAATCATGTTGTAGTGTTAATCATATTGTAGTGTTAATCATATTGTAGTGTTAATCATGTTGTAGTGTTAATCATGTTGTAGTGTTAATCATGTAGTGTTAATCATATTGTAGTGTTAATCATATTGTAGTGTTAATCATGTTTAATGTTAATCATATTGTAGTGTTAATCATATTGTAGTGTTAATCATGTTGTAGTGTTAATCATGTTGTAGTAGTGTTAATCATATTGTAGTGTTAATCATGTTGTAGTGTTAATCATGTTGCAATGTTAATCATGTTGCAGTGTTAATCATATTGTAGTGTTAATCATGTTGCAATGTTAATCATATTGTAGTGTTAATCATGTTGTAGTGTTAATCATGTTGTAGTGTTAATCATGTTTTAGTGTTAATCATATTGTAGTGTTAATCATATTGTAGTGTTAATCATGTTGTAGTGTAGTGTTGATCATATTGTAGTGTTGATCATGTAGTGTTAATCATGTTGTAGTGTTAATCATATTGTAGTGTTGATCATGTAGTGTTAATCATGTAGTGTTAATCATGTTGTAGTGTTAATCATGTTGTAGTGTTAATCATGTTGTAGTGTTAATCATATTGTAGTGTTAATCATGTTGTAGTGTTAATCATGTTGTAGTGTTAATCATATTGTAGTGTTAATCATGTTGTAGTGTTAATCATGTTGTAGTGTTAATCATGTTGTAGTGTTAATCATGTTGTAGTGTTAATCATATTGTAGTGTTAATCATGTTGTAGTGTTAATCATGTTGTAGTGTTAATCATGTTGTAGTGTTAATCATGTTGTAGTGTTAATTATGTTGCAGTGTTAATCATGTTGTAGTGTTAATCATGTAGTGTTAATCATGTTGCAGTGTTAATCATATCGTAGTGTTGATCATGTAGTGTTAATCATGTTGTAGTGTTAATCATGTAGTGTTAATCATATTGTAGTGTTGATCATGTTGTAGTGTTAATCATGTAGTGTTAATCATATTGTAGTGTTGATCATGTTGTAGTGTTAATCATGTTGTAGTGTTAATCATGTAGTGTTAATCATATTGTAGTGTTGATCATGTTGTAGTGTTAATCATGTTGTAGTGTTAATCATGTAGTGTTAATCATGTTGCAGTGTTAATCATGTTGTAGTGTTAATCATGTAGTGTTAATCATATTGTAGTGTTGATCATGTTGTAGTGTTAATCATGTTGTAGTGTTAATCATGTAGTGTTAATCATATTGTAGTGTTAATCATGTTGTAGTGTTAATCATGTTGTAGTGTTAATCATATTGTAGTGTTAATCATATTGTAGTGTTAATCATATTGCAGTGTTAATCATGTAGTGTTAATCATATTGCAGTGTTAATCATGTAGTGTTAATCATGTTAATCACGCAGTGTTAATCATGTTGTAGTGTTAATCATGTTGTAGTGTTAATCATGTTGTAGTGTTAATCATGTTGCAGTGTTAATCATGTTGTAGTGTTAATCATGTAGTGTTAATCATGTTAATCATGCAGTGTTAATCATGTTGTAGTGTTAATCATGTTGTAGTGTTAATCATGTTGTAGTGTTAATCATATATTACCTTTGTTACTTTATGATGATTATATACTATATAATAACTTTTAATTATTGTGGATGTGTGAATTGATCATACTGCTAAATTACCTAAACATAATAATGGATAAAAAATGATTAAAATAAGTAACATGATTGAACTGTTATCAGATTATGCTAAAAGTCATTAAGCACTCTGGGTGATGGATAGATTTCCATGACATTATTCAGGACATCATCATTGAGTTATCTGTCTTTCAGGTAAAGATCAGAGGGTATGGTGTGGTACAACTATTTTGTGCTGAGGTGATAAGTGTCCTTGTGGAAGACACTGTGTCCTGCTAATAGCTGTGGATGGTGGGCCTCCTGTATTGTGTTCAGTGAGGTAGTTACTAGCTACTGAAGAGAGACCCAGTCTCAATATGATCCTGGCTGTTCATAGTGATAAACCCTACAAACCTGATTTAACAGTGTTAGTTGTGTGTTGCTTACATTAATTATTATTATTTTAATTAAATTCTTAACGGCTCATCAACACATAAAAGGACATGAGGGCCATCGACCAGTGAAACATATATATACATCAATTTAAATGTAATTGTCAATATTACTGCAATAAAGATATAGTCTTCTAACTGGTCAATTGGCTGTACATGGGACTATGAATGCTTATATATATCTGACAGTATATAATTGAACTCTTGTGCATCTTTCACAGTGTATGAATCTGTGTGCTGTTTCACAGTCCAGGAGAGGACAAGTTTGGTAAATAACTATTACCTCCTTTTAATATCATATGTCAGTTATTATCACATTTCAGTTAATATCACAACTCAATTTATATCATTTGTCAGTTAAAATCAAAGGTAAATTAATATCACATACCAATTACAAATCACATGTTAGTTAATATCACATGTCAGTTATTATCACATTTTAGTTAATATCACATTTCAGTTAATATCACAAGTCAATTAATATCATATGTCAGATAATGCCACATTTCAAGTAAAATGACATGGTAGCCAATATCACATACCAGTTCATATATTATGTCAGCTAAAACATCACATATCAGTTGATATCACATTTCAGTTAACATCACAAGTCACTTATCACATGTCAATTAATATCACTTAATATCACAAATCAATTAATATCACTTAATATCACAAATCAATTAAATCAATATAATATCACAAATCACAATTAAAATCACAAATCAATTAATATCACTTAATATCACAAATCAATTAATATCACTTAATATCACAAATCAATTAATATCACAAATCAATTAATATCACAAATCAATTAATATCACTTAATATCACAAATCAATTAATATCACTTAATATCACAAATCACTAGCCTATAAATGAGAAATACTCTTGTTTGTTTATATCACATTCTGCAATATATCGTATGATCTTCTGACATGTGTATGGGATACTAAGGTGAACCATTGTGTTTACAGATCAAAGATAAATGACAAATTCCTATGTTGATATGAAATACTTCTGATAGATATATAAAAGAATAATTGTTATGAATTCTTTTCATTTCCATAAAATTCCATATCTAAAGATAAAAAATAAATTGTATTAATATTGAAATGATAAGAATTTAAATCTTAAATTTCAGCATATCTGTGAAGATGGAGAGAGATCATATGACATCCTATAACAAAACCAATCTATTTGTTAGAGCTCTGCGTGGATCTGCAAACCTACCAGGATTAACAAACAGGTAAATTAATTTTCTCCTAATCTAGATTTACACCTGCTATGAATATGTTACCTGGTTGGTACAAGACTGAGACTTAAAGCAATGCTACCTGGTGCAATCCTCTCCATTGTTGTGCCAATACAATTCTATCTTATTACAATTTTCGCTGTCCCTCCCTCCCTGTTGGTTAATAATTGTCTCGTAAAAATTGGCATTCTGTTCCAACCCTGGATCAATGAATCCTCAATGAATCCTTCCCAATATATAGATCTGTTGTTCCATACATTTTATTTGTATGCAACAATGCCCGCTATTCGAAGTAACACTCCATCTTGAATGAAAAACAAACACTTTTAATACCCAGTTTTAATGTGTGAAGGGTTGAAGGGTAGAATTTTGTTTTCCAGGTCTCTATATTGCCAGCTCATGTTATTGAGATTTTTAAGAACTGAGTGTTTATTCTAAGTTTAAGACCTCCTGAGGTGCCTAGTAAAAGCCAATTGATTGGAGGAGACAGGACTTCCGTGGGCTTAGGTTCTCTGGAAGGACTCTCACTATTGTGGAGAACATGCCTCTGTATAGGATCAAATAGGATTAGTATAATATGATTTTAGGGTCACAAGATTACAAAATACAGCACAAAATATCCAACCCCCATGATTTTATCCAATGAGAATGGCAAATATAATAATGTATAAAATGCTACATTTTTATTCTGGAATTTTAGAGTGTTAAGTATGTATGTGATTTAAAAATGACCTTGTTTCATTATTGATAAACATTGTGTTTGGTTCTACTCAGCAATAATAACAAGGTTGAGTTGACCAGAAAAGGAGGAACTTGATTAATTAGATGTATTGATAAGTAATATATTGGATCAGCTCAGAGGTCCAGCAATGTATGAAAAAATCCAGTGTAAATGATTTTATCGTGTTTCTCAAGCTTCAAATAAAATATTTGATACATTTTTGTACTTTACAGGGTGGGATTTAAACAAATATTGCTTGATTTATTTAATAGTTATTCTGGAATTTAAGATGTAATTTTCATTTTCTTACTCATATTAGGTGTCTGAGTGATGGTTTCTGTTAGGATTTAGTGAACATGTTTTCAAAGATTGATCATAGTTTTTTTATAATATATAATTTTCTTCTCAGAAAACCAAACATTGTTGAATTTAATGGTCTTAAAATAACTAATTATCTTAAATGGATGTGATTTCACTATTCATTCTTGTACAGGTCCTTATACTGTTAATTGAAATTTAAATCAATGTCTGTAAACTGTTAATAACCGGTATCTATCTCTGTATTAATTAATGCACTATTAATTAGCTCTGTCTCATTATCTATCATTGATTACAGGTAATTACCAGGTGTATGTAATTTTTCTGTTTGCTTTTCATAAAAGGGTGTATTACAGCTGTACTTGTGTTTACAATGATTAGCATAAAAAAGTTTCCATTAAATAATTGTTTCCTCGTAAACAGTACTTAATCTTACAGAAAAAAAATACACATAATTGAGCAAGAACTCTTTTGAGCATGGCTGGCCAAAAAGATGATTGTCAGATTTAAATGTAAAAGATTAAACCAGTTACATTTATTTAGTAAACAAACTCATGATAGACGATTTCTACAGTTGACAAAATCAGGTGCATGTTAATATTTTCAATGTTTTGTCAGTTTTCGATTTGTAATATTTAGGCTCTTGAATCTTTGAAATCCTTTTTTTTTCTATGGAAAATGGCCAAGTTTGTACAAACACAAAATGTGTTGATATTCTTTGGAATAAAACAGATCTAGATGAAATAAACTGCATATAGAATGAGGTCTCGGCTAAAGTCTTTGTTGCTGGAACAATGGGGCCTTAGATATTGATTAAAGTATCAAACACTTATCTTGTGAATTATTTGATATCTCTGTCTCGTATCCACAGGACTGTATCATATCAATATAACGTATCGATTAGTATGGCCAACCAATGTGTTAATCTTGGAGCTGACTTAACCCCTTTTGTTTTATTCTCACCCTTATTTAATGTCTTCAAACTATAAAATAAATGTGCGTTAGCCACAAAACGCCTATGACTGCGGGACAATTGTATCATGTGACAATGTTTGTTGAAGCGCGACTGGTCGACTGTCGGGAGTAACAATGCGATGTGTGAAGTGTCACAGGTAAAACTCATCAGCCGTGTACCTACCTGTTGTACCCTAAATTGACCAGACATTGACCGATGCCTGATGATGAGCAAGAGACAATACTGACCACAGACAGAGTGGACACTCGCGAGGGATTGACATCTGGACTTAAACAAAACTAGTCATTATTGATGATAAATTGAGCATCGTTGCAGATATCCGTGGTGTCACACCTTCAGACAGGTAATTTCTTTTTAATTTGATAGCATATACTTTAGGCCTAATCGAGTGTAGGCACTATATGAAAGAAGATATCCTCTGTTGAAATTTAGAAAACAACATCGTCTGGCAGCTTTAGAAATAAGTTGTACATTGACACTGGGATTTTAGAGATATACATCTAGAGACTCCCATTTTGTGGTCAACATTTGAAATTTGGCAAACGACTGGTCAAGTTTGATGGTATTTGTCATGCTTGCACTGAGAAATATTGAGTTTGACTGGTCAAGTTTCATCTACAGGCTTTGTGAACTGACAAGCAGACTGACATGAAACCTGAGCTGTCGCTCAATCCTGTCAGAATATTGGAGATGATTTAGTTCTAATTTCATTTGGGTACAAACGATATATGGATTCATTATCAAGATCAGATTAATACCTCTGACTCACCCTGAGAAAATGTGCAGCTTTAACCTTTATTATATAGATCTTGGTGTTTATATATAAATCTGAGTCTGATCAATGTTTGTAGAGCCAGGAGATAACATTATAAAAATCATTCATCTTTTTGAAGTCAACATACTCCAATTTGAAAATAGTTTGATGGAAATAACACACTGATTTGTTTCCTTTTCATTTTAAAATTTGTGTGTTAAGTTTCCTGATGAAGTTTCTAGAGATAAACCAAAAGAATAGATACATTTTAGCTTAAGATATTTTCAGTGCGTATAAGCATTTAAATCATTCAGATCAGCTTTTATCGAAAACCATGAAATCTTTTCAAATAGATTTTTATTAGGAATCAGATAAGATTTATAATTTGGTGATGATTTGGAGGTTTGGTTTTACAACCCTCTACCTGTACTTCTTCGATGAAATCTCTCACTGATTTGATACTATCAATAGACCTGTACTAGAAATTAAACGTCATACCTCACTCGGTATCGTTTATGGTCTGGATCACCAACTAATCACCAGGTAAGAGGTTTTACCTGTAACAGAAGTAATGCTATACATTATTGATTAGTCTGCTGGATTTTTGTTTTAATTACAAAGCTTAATGGTCAGAGAATTAAATACATTTGGCCTTACTCATCTGACATTATCTTAAAATTGACCCAATAAGTGACCACATGCTGACCTTTATGTACATTTAGTTATTGTTTGTGTGTTGGGTCCCAGTCATTTTGAGGCAGGGTCTCCCTGTACCAGCTGGTGGCTACTCCATTGAAAGACATACAGGAGGACAGTAGTGTAATTCGCAACCTGCCCCTTGTCAAAACCATGACAATACAGTCCAGTCTGTTTCTCAGCTTCCTGATAAACACAAACTACCTCAGATTACAGGGAATGTGATACCATGCACCCCACACCTTTACCTGAGGTTACTGAGTTACTTTGGCTAATGCTCTATCAGTAGAAATATTACACTCCTCCCAACCTCCACCCCCACCCCCACCCCCATCCCCATTATTTATATTTATGATTGGAGCCAACAAATAAGATATTCCTATGCCTTGTAGCAAGCCCATTGCCATATTTCAATCAGATTTCATTAGATAAACATTGGACTTACTGAACTTGATCTAAACTATTACATGTTATTGGCAGTGGATTTTTATATATCAGTATTCAGTAGATGGACTAAACAGAAATGTTCAGTAACTCCAAGACTTCTGTAACTTTTTAGGTCACCTGAGATGAATTCTCAAGTGATCAATTGTCATTGGTTTTTGTCCAGCGTCTGGCGTCGTGCATCTTAAACAATTTACTTTTTCTACTTCTTCTCAATAACCAAAAGACTCAGAGTGCTGATATTGGGCTTGTAGCATGCTGCGATGGAGGGCAACCAAATTTGTTTATATTATTGCCGTTGACCTACTTTCAATATCACAGGTGTCAAATATGTCAAACTCTTTAAATGACTTCTCTTCTATAACCAAAAGACCAAGAGTGATTATATTTGGCCTGTAGCATGCTGAAATGAAGGGCTACCACAGTTTGTTTATATTATTGACCTTGACCTTTTTTCAAGGCCAAATATATCAAAATCTTAAAACAAATTCTTCTAAATGACCAAAAGGCTTAAATTGCTGATATTGGGTGTATGTTGTGATGACGGGTTACCAATTTTGTTCAAGTGAATGACCTTTTCTCTTTTAAAAGGTCACAGGGGTCAAATGTGTTAAAACTTTCAAATAACTTCTCCTCAATAATGAAATAGTCAAGGCTGTTGATATTGGTTCTTTAACTTAAATAGATGAAGGGCCGTGACCTATATTTAAGGTCTATTTGGTCAAATGAGTTGAGATCTTAAAATATTTCATTCAGTAAGCAACAGGTCCAGAGTAACGATATTTGTGTATATCAAGAATATGTGTTCCTAGAGAATGTTTTTATGAACCAACAATGTCTATTTGTAAGCTGTAGAGTAGTTGAGGAATTTTTGAAAGCCTATTAGGCCTCTTGCATATATAGATATTATATTCAGATGACCATTAAGGCCCATGTGCCTCTTTACTAAGAATAATTTGTTTATTTTCTTTCAGAAATAGTTCAAAACTTGGTAAGAATTCCTAGTATAAGATGACATTTTGATGAGATGCACATATTGACCTTAGCTGATGCCCAGGGTCTGTTGGGCAGGGCCAAAAATCTGGTCAGATTGACTGAAATTTCAAAAATCTTCTTCTCAATACCTGGATAAAGTAGAACCAAATATTCTTCATGGATGGAAGTGTCTCGCAGTGCTTTACCAAAATTGTGGATTTCATGTTTCCAAATCCCACATTTTTGCTTGGGCAGGGGGTAAAATTTACTATATTACATTTTTTAGCATAGTTTGTTCATGTTCTTTCAGAAATAAGTTCAGACTTGGTAAGAATTATCAGTTTAAGCTGACAGTTTGATGACATGCATGTATTGACTTCAGCAGACCCCCAGGGGCTGATGGGCAGGGCCAAAAAGTTAACTGATATTTCAAAGATGTTCTACTTTTCATTGAAGATTTTATATAAGAAAATTCAATTCTTGAGTTTAATTTCGTTTAATTCAAACTTGGTCAGAGGCCTTAGTATGGGACGTTAGTATAGATAATTGGATATACAATGTACATTTGCATTCTGTGTACAATGTAGTTAAAGTTTTCTTACAGTTTTTAATAAGATCATTTCTGTGACATGTTACAAGAACCATTGTAACTCCGGTGACTATTCAGGCCCTTGGGCCTCTTGTATTTTTAAAAGCTATTGAAATGCTCATCTAAATTTTAAAATAGGGAAGTGTTTTAAGTTTTTGAAATCATCAACAAAACAAATAATTAATGTATAAAAACATATATTGACAGAGTCTAGTGTTATAAAGCTGCTAAGAAATATGATATAGACAGTACAGAATTTTTTATTAAACAAGGTTGATCAGTAACGATAAGTCTAGTACAATGACCCACAGGTGTTCATTATATGCTGCTAAGCAAACAAAACAATACCTTACAGTCTGTCTGTAATGAAATAAAGACCACATATAAAGCTAATAATCAAGCTATATATTGCAATATAAACCTACTTATAGATACACACTTTCTGTTTTCATTGGTTCAATAGTTCATGGCCACAAGCAGTTTCTATAAATAGCCAACAATATAACACATATACATACATATGACAGATATTTTTTGAGTTTATTTTTGTGATTTTCTTTCCAGGTATTATAATTTTTGTATAGTTTTTTTTGTTTTATTATTTGATTTTTTGTTTAGCATTTTTTCATTGTTGTCTTTCTGTTTCATTTCTAGCAACGATTTCTGTTTATGTTCATTAATATAACTTTACTATTTAACTGGTCATCAATTTATTCCACATTTTCAAAATCTACCATATTTAGTAATCAACTTATAAGTAACATGTTGAATTTAATCAAATTGCAGGAGATACAGACCTTGTCATTGGTCACCTATTTGTGTCAGAAATTCTAACCCTGATACATGATGTTAGCTGATATGTTCCATTAATTACATTTCTGTGCTAATTCACTCATGATCACATCCTTGCACCTGCACAATATGAAATTTGATGGACATGAGACAACTGACTAGATGAACTCGTACATATTATCTGAGGAGTTCACAAGGTGAATCAGCTGTTTTGCACATCTCAGGAAAGTGCAAGTTTATCACTATTACACGTCTATTGAAGACTTAAAATGGTTTCAATATATATAAATATATCCATCTACTAGGTTGGTCATTTGATGGTTTAGAGAATGTTTGAGTATGATTTAAGAATTTACTGCAGGGTTGGTAGAGTTCAACAGGTGTAAAATGTCATGCCTTAATAATATTGTGATGAGAGTTAAAGTTTGACACCTGAAACCGGTGCAGGTTCTAGATTTGGGGGGTTGGATTCACTAGGTAGATTACAGTGTGCAAACTTTTCGATTCATTATGGCTCAAAAAATTTTTCATTGAAGGTCTGAGTTTGCTGTTCTGTCTGGGATTTCAAAGTAAAATTTCCAGTTCTAGGGTGAAGTTTGAGGCAGAAGAAAATGAAAGTTTTTGTATCATTTATAAGATCAGAAGTATGGATAACAAAATGACACGATAAAAGTTACACAGTGATGTTTTAGGTTTAGATTTAACATGACTTATATGTGTTCTGGAAAAGTTTTGTTTTTTCAAATACTGGCCAAATCATTTATATTTGTGATGAAAAATTACAAAGTCATTTCCATATCTGTTTAAATGTTACTTTCAATATAATGCCAGTACAGTCAAGATGTACCATATGAAAAATGTTAATATAAAACGAAGTCGTTGTAACCATGGAAATTTATAACTAAATATTTTATACCTCTGTGTCAGTGGCTCACCAATAAATAAACATTATGTTGTAGAGATGAAGAGTTCACTCTGAATATAAAACACCAATGACAAAGGAACATCAACACTGTACGAGCGGGGCCAGAAAAAGGATGTTTAAATCCCATCCGACTCTATTTGATGTTTACTATATCTGTGGATTATCAAAATGAGATATATTCTTTGAGTTACGAA
Organism: Ylistrum balloti; assembly: GCF_031769215.1. NCBI lineage: Eukaryota > Metazoa > Mollusca > Bivalvia > Pectinida > Pectinidae > Ylistrum > Ylistrum balloti. Next base: position 57,693 of record NW_026783038.1, read on the forward strand.
TAAAAGGTACATAAAACTTGTTTTTGATCAGAATGCTGTCTATACATATAAATATGATGGATGGACCAAACGTAAAAGGAGATATCAGTTAGTTTTGGTCGACAGTAAAGATGGCAGATTTGAGTCACCAAACTTCATTCATGTATAACTATAAACTGAATTGGAGATAATACGCTAAAAACTCATTTGTGCCTGTAAAAGCTCTTATTTTATAACTGAAAATTGCAGTTTAGGGTGTTACGTTTAAAAAAATTGCTTTTTTTTTATCAAAAATGTCTTTAAAGGATACTTTAAAGAAGATATCATCTTTTTCATATTTTATTGATGTTTATAATTTATAGTATTTAGCTCTGGTAAGGTTTATAAATGTTTTGAAAATTTCTCATTTTTCCTTTTAAGTATTGTTTTTTAAAGTTGATTAAAGATATCAAAAATTTGTTTTCAATTTTAACATAACCAGCAAGAAAGTGATTTAAATACCTAGAATATTATCAGTTAGCTTTAACCTGTAAATTTTTTTAACACAAATTTTTATACAACCTATATAATGTGTACTTTGCATCATAACATTTTGTCACTCACTCAAGATCATGCATTTATCAAATGTTAGATTGTAGAGAAAATTGCAGCCATTCTTTAATTTTTACCAATGAAACTGAAACATTTTTTGAAAATTTAGATCTTGAATGAAGTAAAAAAATAATTATTATCAAGGTACATATGTTTGAATAACTGTACATGTACTACCCTCTACTCTACACTGTACTACACATATCCTTGATTAAGGCCACACGGAGAGAGGGGAGTCAAAGTCAGGGGTGGACTTACTAAAGGACAGACAATATTCTTACTGACCAGTAACATAAGTCAATGTTTAGACTTAATACAGGACAGACATAATTCTTACTGACCAGTAACATAAATCAATGTTTAGACTTACTGAAGGACAGACATAATTCTTACTGACCAGTAACATAAGTCAATGTTTAGACTTATTACAGGACAGACATAATTCTTACTGACCAGTAACATAAGTCAATGTTTAGACTTATTAAAGGACAGACATAATTCTTACTGACCAGTAACATAAATCAATGTTTAACTTACTAAAGGACAGACATAATTCTTACTGACCAGTAACATAAGTCAATGTTTAGACTTATTACAGGACAGACATAATTCTTACTGACCAGTAACATAAGTCAATGTTTAGACTTATTACAGGACAGACATAATTCTTACTGACCAGTAACATAAATCAATGTTTAGACTTACTAAAGGACAGACATAATTCTTACTGACCAGTAACATAAATCAATGTTTAGACTTATTACAGGACAGACATAATTCTTACTGAACAGTAACATAAGTCAATGTTTAGACTTACTGAAGGACAGACATAATTCTTACTGACCAGTAACATAAATCAATGTTTAGACTTATTACAGGACAGACATAATTCTTACTGACCAGTAACATAAATCAATGTTTAGACTTACTGAAGGACAGACATAATTCTTACTGACCAGTAACATAAGTCAATGTTTAGACTTAATACAGGACAGACATAATTCTTACTGACCAGTAACATAAATCAATGTTTAGACTTATTACAGGACAGACATAATTCTTACTGAACAGTAACATAAGTCAATGTTTAGACTTAATACAGGACAGACATAATTCTTACTGACCAGTAACATAAGTCAATGTTTAGACTTAATACAGGACAGACATAATTCTTACTGACCAGTAACATAAGTCAGTGTTTAGACTTACTTAAGGACAGACATAATTCTTACTGACCAGTAACATAAGTCAATGTTTAGACTTATTTCCAGACATGGGTTTATTGCTGATAATATAATATGCCACAAAACTTATTTTTGTCAATTTAATTCAAATGCTTGACCTGTTTCTGAACTGTTAAAAAGTAAAATGTTCTGTTCTGATTACTACTTTGTTTACTACATCACAAATCATTTATGTTGAAACTTATGGAGCTGTATCTAGACAGATCTTGATATAGACCTATCAATAAGGTATGATTTGCTGTATCTAGACAGATCTTGATATAGACCTATCAATAGGTATGATTTGCTGTATATAGACAGATCTTGATATAGACGTATCACTAGGTAGGATTGCTGTAATCTAGACAGATCTTGATAGAGACGTAATCCTAGATATGATTTGCTGTATCTAGACAGATCTTGATATAGACGTATCACTAGATATGATTTGCTGTATCTAGACAGATCTTAATATAGATGTATCACTAGTTATGATTCGCTGTATCTAGACAGATCTTGATATAGACGTATCACTAGATATGATTCGCTGTATCTAGACAGATCTTGATATAGACCTATCAATAGATATGATTTGCTGTATCTAGACAGATCTTGATATAGATGTATCACTAGTTATGATTCGATGTGTCTAGACAGATCTTGATATAGACGTATCACTAGGTATGATTTGCTGTATCTAGACAGATCTTGATATAGACGTATCACTAGATATGATTCGCTGTATCTAGACAGATCTTGATATAGACCTATCAATAGATATGATTTGCTGTATCTAGACAGATCTTGATATAGATGTATCACTATGTATGATTCGCTGTATCTAGACAGATCTTGATATAGACCTATCACTAGGTATGATTTGCTGTATCTAGACATGTATCTAGACAGATCTTGATAGAGACGTAATACTAGGTATGATTTGCTGTATCTAGACAGGTCTTGATATAAACATATCACTAGATATGATTCCCTGTATCTAGACAGATCTTGATATTGCCTAGGTATGATTTGCATCTAGTGGTCACTATAGATTTCATAGATATGATCATACATGAGTTTATGATATCTTGACCATCAACCTGTTGCCGGCTCAGGAGTTTTATTTCTCAGTAAATGTTTAGACTTTGAGCTTGTACGGAGATCAGATCTCACCCTGCATCATGGAGTTTAATGTAGCTTGTAGGGAAATTGAGATGTGATCTTAAATTGAGAAACAGAATTTGTAATTGGTGAATGCTATACTAGTGACCTATTTACATTTTCATGGAGATATCACACCAGATCAAAAGATGTGTGATTTATAATGCAATAAATGCCATTCAATAGTGAACATTATTCCCATCAGTATTATGGATATTAAGATGCAGTGACGGTTCACTGTCAAAATTGCTTTTCGCTGGTGCAAAAACAACATTTTGATGTTTGCTTGCAATATTGCCCTGTCTTTTATATTGCCTATAATTGCCACAAGACATTCACTATATAAGTACAATTTTGCCCTGTCTTTTATATTGTCTATAATTGAAACAACAGGACATTTCACTGTAAAAGTACTTGATAGAAGGTTAGAAGTATAAGGGTTAATAACATGTTGGCAGAGTTTTGATTTATACTGAACAAGTGAGAATAACAATAATGTATGTATTTTATCAACAAATTAATTTGTAACATAATTTCTAATCTGTATACTTACTTATGGTATTGACCTTTAATATTTATGTATTTACCAGAACAAATTCTCACTTTTGCAAATACCAATCTTCCTGTGCCACAATCTGTCCTGTCTGTAGTCTGTATGTACATGTATCCCCCTCTGTGTGTCCAGTTTGTCCATGTAGCCAGGAAGTGACCTCTACATGTTCTAGGAGGATAAGAGGTGTTTGGTCAGTTTGTCCAAAACTTCAATATATGGCCTTTTATACTGATAATTACGGAAAATCTTTATAGTGCATTAAGTACAGAATGTTTATGTATGTAACAATTAACTTAATTTTCAATGGAAATATTCTTAATGTTGACAATAAATATTCCATTCCAGAACAAAACTTAGGACAAAGCTTATAGAATTTATTTCAAATCTTCATTTTTCTTTATTTCTTTGTTTTTCTGGTAGTTGAGTCAGCATCTACATCTGTTAATTGTTGAATCTCAAAAATAAAAATTTAGTGAAAAAAAATTAATTTAAAATTAAAATTATTTGGATACAGTTCATTTGTAAAATCATGACATCAGTGAGTTTTAGGCCGATTTCATTTCAATGGCTGGCACAGTGATAATTGTTTAAGAAAATAATGTGGTATTTGTGTCTCCCAGTGATATAAGGGCTTGATTTAGTGTGTCCCAGGCTTAAGATGAAAGATAAATGTTTGAGATGGTGACAACCTATTATATCTGTAGGTGTGAGATAAAACACTAACAGTGGAGGTCATCACCAGGGGTCATCCCATTTCCACCACATGGTCATCCATTAAAAGCCTTTAGTGGTCAGTCATAAATCTTGACCCTGGTTAACCAGCTGTTTGTCTTGTTGTCCTTACCTAACTACCTGTAAACGCTGACCACATCTTGTTTCAAATTGACATGGGGTTGATATATAAAAATACATTAATAATTGATAGGATTAAAGTTATTACAGTCCCAGAGTCATATACAGCAGCAGGTCATATTGTATTAAAGCTAAGTTTCTAGACTGGATAAGCAGATCTTACATGATTCTGTTATACATTTATTCCAGAATTAGTTTGAATTATTAGGGATTTGATCAACAAAAAACTCAGCTTTCAGCTTTTACATGTGATTATTTTTATGTTCTCATTTTTTTCATCACAACATCAAAATTCTGGCTTTTAAACACCGTTGGTATATTTTCTACATAATTACAACAAATTTTCCTTTTGGTGACTTGAAATCGTCAAAAAAAAAATTTTATGGGTTGATGGTGTAATATCTCTAACAGAATTGAGCTCAGTGATTATGTTGATCAATTTTCTTTGGCAGAAATTATGCAGGATTGAATAAGTTAATAGGAATTTATATTCATGTTTTTAAATTTATGCAAATATAATTGGGAATGACATATATACCATAATTTCTGTTGGTACAATATGTGTTAACTCTATCATAGAAATTGGACTCGTGTACGACCAAAAAAAAGGCATTTTCACAACATGTTTTGATGGTATGAAATATCATTTCAATAAATTGGAGGATGTTGTAGTTGGGTTAATGTGTCAGCATTGCAATGTAAGTTTTTGTTATCTCTGTCAATTCAATCATATATAATGCAACTGAATTTAAATCTGAGCAAGAGAATTGACACATGTACCATCTGTCATGGTCCACAGGCACCAATTAAAATCCATGAACTCTGACCTTTGAAACTTTTACCAATTTTGTAGATATGAATTAAATAAAGTGGCTTTCTTTTCTATCGATTTGTTTATCAAAAATAAAACAGGAAATGGTGACAGTTGGAAAAAAGTGTAATTTACAATTTGATTTGTATTGATGTTTGTCGCAGGTCGGAGACAGGTGATAGGTTTTATTAAAATAATCCGTTAGATAATATCAATTGTAATACTCACCAAGGTGCTTAATTTTGAATTTGTCCTAACAAAGTTGGCAATAACTTGAGTAATTTTACATAGTGGATTTTAGTATTAACAGTATTTTTATCTTTCAGAGTTTTACCAAAGATTCTCAATTTCAATAAATCCTCTGATATAATTGAACACAGAAGAATTCAATAAAGTTTAATGTGTTTTGGCCAATATTGTTCGGGCTCGTAAAAAAGTGGGACCATGTAAATTATGACAGGTTTATCGAGCCAGTCACTTTATTTGTTTGTTTGATTGAAATGTCAGAAATGTTTATGAAAAACAATTTTTATTTTCTTGCTGTTGGCTAAGAGGACAGGCTGAAAGTTCACAATGGGATTTCTTTAATGGATGATGAAAGTATCCACAAATTTTGATAATTAAAAAAAAAATGTTTATTGTATAAACTGAAATAACGTGATCAGAATATGAGGTTTGATAGTCATCTTCTTTATTTGAGTCAAAAGAAAATGTTTTCAAATTCAACATTCACAAGGATCTTTATTTCTGTGAATTGTTTTACAAATCACAGCTCAATTCATCACAACCTCCACACTTCATTACAAAGTGCTATGGGATTGAGAAACAGTCCAGCTGATAAGACTGTGGAATTTTGTCAGAGTCGATCTGTTGTACATAGGTATTAGATACTCCAATTGTGTCGCAGGCTTAACAGACTTTGAAAAAAGTAATAACAGATTAAATAAATTTCTGGGAACTTTTGAATTTGTCATCAAATGTTTCTATGCTGTGAATTTCAAGATGAAGAAACCTATATACTCTGTAAAATTGTTTTATCTGAGCAAGGAATCATAACTGTTATAAATGTTTCACTGCAATATCCTGTTTGTAGTTTCACTTGCATGAGAATGTCTTCAAATTCTGTTGACATCTACCGTAAGTGTGAAAATATGTATATTCTAGGTAACTTTGTTACTGGTAGGCTTGTTCAGGTGATCACATTAAGTTCTGATGTTTTTCTTGTCAGAGTTATTTTCGTCTGCCTGATGTGATTTCAGAAATAGATAAAAACATAAAAAGACAAACGATAAAGTCCGTTTACTTCTACATACATTTTCTGAATCGTTTTGTTTAAGGTCATGCTTCATTCATTTTCATTTTCATTTTGTTAAGTCATATCAAAAACTATTCAAGAATCTCTCATTTTTTTTTATATTTCATTCAAAATCAATTATTTTTATTTCATATGCAGGAGGATTACATCAGTAGAAGTTTAAATTTATTGGAAATTACAGGAAAATCTAGATTTCGTCACATTCTCTAGAAAATTTTTGTTTTGTTTTTTTTTTTTTTTTTATGTGTAAAATAATGATGTTTTTTAATTATTTTATCACTGTTTTCATTAAGGAAATATAGCTGTTCCTTGTAATCTTATATCCTCTTCAAAACATATTTTACTATTTATCTTTTCATCTTGACAGTAAAATAAAGTTCCACTTTGAATGTTTTCTTTTCAACAAAAGTATAGACAGATAAATAACTATATTTATATTACAAAAATCAACCTTTTCCTTTTTAACTTTTGAAATATGAAACTTTAAAAGAAAATTTCAAAAGATAAAAACTAATTGTCTGTCCTAGGGAAAGCTTTTATTTACGATACTTCAAAGCACAATGTGACTGAACAAAACAAAAGTTCTCGAAGGCAACTGTACCTTTACCATCCATTTTTTCTAAATTGCTAAATACGTCTTCTTCGTTATTTATCTAAACACACAGCTAAATTTCAAGGCATATTTGGATGTTGTTGTTTTGTTCCAGGTTTTATATGGTCCAACATTACCTTTCGCCCATATTGACGTCCTGTGTAATTAATGCAAAAATGATCTTGTCTGCAATTTTAATTAAACTGTTGGTAAACATTTTCTATTTTTTGCATTGCTGGGTTTATAATTGTCTTATTGTCCTGTAATAAGCCCACTACCTATATCGAGTCAGAGATTGTGTGTTGCCCCCTAGACTTATTGTCCTTTGACCCCTGTATTGAGCCAGAGGTAATCTACATTGAGTCAGAGATTGTGTGTTGCCCCTTTGACTTGTTTTCTTTTCAAACCCTGTTTTGAGTCAAAGAATGTGTATTGATTCCTGGACTTATTGTCCTGTAATAAGCCCACCCCTATATTGAGTCACAGATTGTGTGTTGTCCCCACACCTGATCCTCTGGCTGTATAATATGTATCTGGTTGGTGTTTATTTAATGAGGCTGTGAGAAGTTGGTCAGAACTTCCAAAGACTTTGCTGTTGTTTTGGAACCTAGGTGTGATGGCACTTTTCTCCTGGACAAAGTGTGCGATTAATCCTCGAGAGAATCCATGTAGATGAGATCAGATAATCCAATACAGACAATTCGACAATTACGAACAGATCAACTGATAGTCGATCTTAATCAGTCGCACAAATGTTTCGTTTCAAACAATCAATTTTGGAGGTGAAGATTGTGCAGGGATACCTTATTTAATGGTGAAGGGGTTCTGGGTCAAGGGTGCTCGCTGAACCAGTGCATTGTTATATAGAGTTATCTCCCTTGTGTTGTGACACATGTAAACCATTTAACATTAACCGTTGTGGTGTGTTAAGTTGTGCTATCTCTCGATCATCTAATTGGAGGTCCGTTTGAACGGCTTCAGACAGTGGCACAATCCAATGAGCAAAGACAACGAACATTTATCCAACATGAGTCAATCTCTACTCTTCCATATTAACGATATTCAAGATGATATCATGATAACTTTGCCGAAGATTGTCTGCTGTGAATGACAGATTCAGAGAGGACAACCTTTATTGTCTGTAGAATGAATAATTGATGTCTAAAGTGGAGATTGTCACAGATTTAATATCTATGAGTATTTAGTCATTTGAAGATCATTGCAGAGATTTCAAATTGTGCCGTTTAATTGGTTCTCGTCATTCCTATAGTCATTGTACTTGCATATTGCACTCAGGTTGTAGGTGTGTTGAACCCAAAGTGGCGTACACGGCTGGGGAATTAGACAAGGAGGTGTATTTCCCTACGTCAGTGTTTAAACACACAGCTGTATCGGGGATTTGTGCAACAGTTTGAGGGATTTTCATTTTTTTTGTAACATTGGACTAAAATTTGTTGTTAAATGATGCTGATATAATAGGATACAAGCCAAAAATACACAAGGTAAAGTTTCTGTAATATTGTACACAGTTTCTTAACCAAGAAGAAACAGTCACAACTCCTGTGACCAGATTCTTAATGTCATGTAGTGGTTATTTGTACAATGTTTGCTTATGGAAGTGATAATACTTAACCGAGACAATCAAAATATCTCTGTGTGAAAACATTGATATAATATTTCCATATTTTATGTTAGTACTGCGATGACAGAAGAACTTATGTATGAAATTTTTATAGATATGTCATCTGTTAAAGACCTTGATACTATGAAGTAAACTCAGAATCAGGATTTGAAGCTTGTGAATATAGAGAGTTAACAGCAATTTTGTTTTTCTTGAGTTTCTGGAATTTTTTTAAGATATTGATGTCTATATATATTTAGATCTGATATGGTATTCAGGCCTTGACATCTTAAAATGAAATGGCTCCAATTTCTCTCTCCATTTACTTATAAGGAAATCTGTACATTACAAGAATCTCCTATAAAATGGAAATTGATTTTAGATCAGCATTACATATTATAGATACAGTCTGACCTGTCTATAAAGGACAGGGAAAAGAGCAGAGATAGCTAAAATTATCAGCAGTTGGCCTTTATATAAAAACTGTTTGTGAATATTTTTTGCTGCCAGATTGATGTCAAATGATGATTTATGATAATATAATGTACTATATGTTAACCTGACATTGTAAAGTACAGTATCTGTTTGGTATCAAGTTCATTTCTGGTTATAAGCCTACCCTTACCTATTTCAGTTTTAGTAGAAATTTGATTGTAATAAGCCCATGCTTCTACTCAGAGCTAATGTGTTGGCCCCAAATCTTATAACAGAATATCAACTGTACACTGTCTCACACTTGCTTTTAAAAATAAGTTCCCTTACAGTTAGATTAATATATCATTGCTTAAGTACTCTTAATGAAAATTTTCATAAGGGACACGTATTGTTAAGAGTCGAAATTTAAGAAATCAGTTGAAATTAATTCTACCTGGTAACCAATGCTGATGTGAAAGTCAGTGTACGTAAGTGTTTCAATCTGTTATTCAACATCAAATTCATGGACTGAGCAATTCACAATTTTACAGTGTAGATGTTAGATATCGTATGTGAACAGATGAACAGCAGTAAACATTGAAATTATTACTCAACAAAGGAAATCACCACACACACATTTATATACTGCCTGTTGAAAAATGAAAAGAATAGGTAACCGGTTTGTGAGAAATAAATAATTCCAAGCACAATCGTTTTGATCAAATACCACTTGACATGAATTACAACCAAATTGCTTGATAATGTTATCATTTTTTCAAGCCAAGAATATATTAAACATTAAAGTCTGTACATTACATATGTTGTAATTTGAAATGGGAACATTTTGAGGTGGGAAAAAAATGAAAAGATGTAATAACTGGATATTTCATTGTTGTCAGTCTGCATGATGAACATATCAGTTGTATTTTGTAGATATCTCTTTTTTTTTCAAATTCATGACTTTGACGGTGTTCATAGAATTCACATCAAGACTGATATTTCTTAACACATAAAACTGAATGGAAAAAAGATGGAAAATTTTTATTCTTTATGTGAATCTAGAAGGGTTCAAAGTAATAAGAAAATGGTTAATTGAAAATGTCTTCTTCCTGGCTGATTAAACCAGCTGACAATTCATACAAAATTATGATAAATTGATGTTTAGTTCTCTATGTGACTAATATTGAAGGACTTGGGCAGGCATCCAGTGTCTGATACCTTTTTGAATGGACCACACATGGTCAGCCTAAAATGAAAACTAATGTAAAATTTATGAGAATGAATTAGACTGTATTTCTTGACATTTAAATTTTTCAGCTAGACATATGGGGATGATTTCTTCACTGAAGTAGTCGCAGTATGTAATCTTAAAGTTCAGCAAAATCTGTTGTACTGAGTTTGACATCATGGGATAATTCAACTGTCTTATAGATTTTCAAATGTAGAGGGACTTCTCGTTCAACACACAAAATGGTTACTTTTTAAAATAAAAACAAAAATTGTTGTCTTTTGTCTCGACCTTGCCTGTTTAACGATCTGATGAAAGAAACTTTATGATTTAGATTATCCAAGCTGACCATAATTACAAGGAGAGTCAAGTTTCCTTTTTCTGTACTGAAGTCATGACCCGCTATTCTGATCTCAATAAGACTTCTTTATGGCGTGCGAGTTTGTGAAACCATATCCCATTGTTTAAAGTTAGAACCAACTTTCTCCTCCAGTAGGCTTAAAATCTGTCACATCCAATACAGGTGTATAATTGATTTACAACAAAGGCAATTTTTGCAGGTGATGAAGCAGATCCAAAGGTCTTGTAAACTCTTGTAAATTGTGGCTTGTTTATTGAGGAGGTTACTTAGTGAAGTGACCTTGATTAAAAAAGTCTTTGCCTTTTTACATGTGGGTGGTATAATATGCAATCTTGTATCTTGTCTTGTGAAGAGTAAATGACACTGACACACAATTTTGTTAGGATTCAATTACTAGTTACATTTTTTGCAGGAAATACTTTGCCATTGTTGATCTTTGACGCTCCGGTGAAATGAAGCATTTCCTTTAAATTTTCAAACAGGAAAACTGCTTCATCTCCACGGAAGTGCCTTGTTAGCTTTGAATGCTGTGATGTCAAAGATAAATAAACTTTGAGTTACGACATAAATAGAGAGTACTGTGTACAAATTGTTTGTATGTAGTTGTATTATAAAACTGTAGGTAGAGGTAGTTGTATTATAAAACTGTAGGTAGAGGTAGTTGTATTATAAAACTGTAGGTAGAGGTAGTTATATATAAAATTATAGAAATTGTAGGTAGTTGTAGTTATATTATTATAAAAGGTAGTTATATTATAAAACTGTAGGTAGAGGTAGTTATATTATAAAACTGTAGGTAGAGGTAGTTATATTATAAAACTGTAGGTAGAGGTAGTTATATTATAAAACTGTAGGTAGAGGTAGTTATATTATAAAACTGTAGGTAGAGGTAGTTGTATTATAAAACTGTAGGTAGAGGTAGTTGTATTATAAAACTGTAGGTAGAGGTAGTTATATTATAAAACTGTAGGTAGAGGTAGTTGTATTATAAAACTGTAGGTAGAGGGTATTAAATACAAATTGTTTGTATGAAGTTGTATTACAGAAGTATTCAGGTGTTAGAACATGTACCAGTAAATATTGGCTAAGCATTTTGTTATGTCAACCATTTCACCAAATATAATTACCTCAACATTTGAACTATCTTTATTAATCTCTAGATGTACAGACTCTGTTAATTTGTTGTCCAGTAAGCTTTGTTTGATGGATTTTTTACCTTAAGAATATAGCCAGGGTTATTTTGAGAGAAAACTCTAAAGTTGCAGAATATAACCACACTGAATGATATAAGAGAGGACCATCACATGCCACCCAAAGCAAGTAGGGTAAAGAGTCTCACCCAGGGACACAACCACATCAACAGATCAGTCCATGGCTCAGCTTCCTGAACAACAAAACCAAACACAGGCTGGTCCATCACACAGCTTCCTGAACAACACAACCAAACACAGGCTGGTCCATCACACAGCTTCCTGAACAACACAACCAAACACAGACTGGTCCATCACACAGCTTCCTGAACAACACAACCACGACAACACAGGCTGGTCCATCTCACAGCTTCCTGAACAACAAAACCACGACAACACAGGCTGGTCCATCACACAGCTTCCTGAACAACACAACCAAACACAGGCTGGTCAATCACACAGCTTCCTGAACAACACAACCAAACACAGGCTGGTCCATCTCACAGCTTCCTGAACAACACAACCACGACAACACAGACTGGTCCATCTCACAGCTTCCTGAACAACACAACCAAACACAGGCTGGTCCATCTCACAGCTTCCTGAACAACAACCACGACAACACAGACTGGTCCATCTCACAGCTTCCTGAACAACACAACCACGACAACACAGGCTGGTCCATCTCACAGCTTCCTGAACAACACAACCACGACAACACAGGCTGGTCCATCTCACAGCTTCCTGAACAACACAACCACGACAACACAGACTGGTCCATCTCACAGCTTCCTGAACAACACAACCAAACACAGGCTGGTCCATCACACAGCTTCCTGAACAACACAACCACGACAACACAGGCTGGTCAATCACACAGCTTCCTGAACAACACAACCACGACAACACAGACTGGTCCATCTCACAGCTTCCTGACAAACACAACCACGACAACACAGACTGGTCCATCACACAGCTTCCTGAACAACACAACCATGACAACACAGACTGGTCCATCTCACAGCTTCCTGAACAACACAACCACGACAACACAGGCTGGTCAATCACACAGCTTCCTGAACAACACAACCACGACAACACAGACTGGTCCATCTCACAGCTTCCTGAGAGACACAACCACAACAACACAGACTGGTCCATCTCACAGCTTCTTGACAAACACAACCACGACAACACAGACTGGTTCATCCCACAGCTTCCTGAACAACACAACCACGACAACACAGACCAGGCCATCTTTTAGCTTCCTGAACAACACAACCACAACAACACAGGCTGGTCCATCTCACAGCTTCCTGAGAGACACAACCACAACAACACAGACTGGTTCATCTCACAGCTTCTTGACAAACACAACCACAACAACACAGACTGGTCCATCTCACAGCTTCCTGACAAACACAACCACGACAACACAGACTGGTTCATCTCACAGCTTCTTGACAAACACAACCACGACAACACAGACTGGTCCATCTCACAGCTTCCTGACAAACACAACCACGACAACACAGACTGGTTCATCTCACAGCTTCTTGACAAACACAACCACGACAACACAGACTGGTCCATCTCACAGCTTCCTGACAAACACAACCACGACAACACAGACTGGTCCATCTCACAGCTTCTTGACAAACACTACCACGACAACACAGACTGGTCCATCTCACAGCTTCCTGACAAACACAACCACAACAACACAGACTGGTTCATCTCTCAGCTTCCTGAACAACACAACCACAACAACACAGACTGGTCCATCTCACAGCTTCCTGAACAACACAACCATGACAACACAGACAGGTCCATCTCACAGCTTCCTGAACAACACAACCACGACAACACAGACTGGTCCATGACTCAGCTTCCTGTGAAATGCAAACTGCCACTGGTTATATCATATGAGAAATCAGTGTGGAAAGAATCTCAATCTAAAACTGAGATGAAAAACAAAAATCCAAAAAGAAATGAAAGGATTCAAAGGGGGGAAACTATTTCAGGTATACATGTATTATGACCCCATGATAAACGTTTACTGGAAAATTTGAAGATAGATTGGTTTGATTCAGTCACAGGTATTATAGGCTGGGCTTACAGGATGGGGATTGGTTTGATTCAGTCACAGGTATTATAGGCTGGGCTTACAGGATGGGGATTGGTTTGATTCAGTCACAGGTATTATAGGCTGGGCTTACAGGATGGGGATTGGTTTGATTCAGTCACAGGTATTATAGGCTGGGCTTACAGGATGGGGATTGGTTTGATTTCAATCACAGGTGATTAGGCTTGACTTACAGGGTGGAGGGATGGGGAAAATGTCTTCTGTACAAAACAATAAAATACACAAATATACAAATGGATGATGAATCACTGAGACACAATGATCTTAGGTACCCAGAAACAGAGTATTAAAGACGTTGCTGTTATGAACACATTGAAGTGACTGTGGTCAGTTCATGCTTAGCTTGAGGATAGGGAAATTACTCATTGTCTGTTCACGAATAATTAAATACACATTCACAACTCTGTCAACCTCCGCAAAAGTTTTAGCTATCTTGTACGGACCCATTAAACTCTGACAATCAATTTCCATCTCAGATATATACATTAGCACTTACATATACAGGTAATGACACACTGACCACTTCCTTACTTACGAACAAGGACAATAATGAATTGACCGCTTCTTCGTCTGGGTCAGTTGAATTAACTCGCCACTGATTCAAATACACCTGTTCTACAAATTTATACAAATATTCAACCAAATTGTAACATTTTGCCTCGGAATGTAGTACGACCAGGTCGGGTTGAATAAACAATTTGGTTGTTGCAGGTCTGTTAAAGCTAATCAAGAGCCATCAGGGCCAGGCTATCAAGTTCCATCTCTGGTGTTCATGATGGGGCCCCAGGGGCACCTGTTCCTGTTCAATCAGGCGAGTCTTCAGTAAATTGAAAGAAAATATTGTACATATACTTGGTTAGATAATATCTGGAAAACAACAAATGGACATTCTGTGGGCTTGGTATGTCCACTAGAACAAATCTGACATCCAGCAAGCTAAGACATGGGGCACTGGGCTAGCTTCAAGGTCAATAGGTGCAAAGGTAGCATGGAATGTTTATTTGTCTTTGTTTAAATGTTTTTACAGAAGTTTAGACAAATTTTGATATTCATCTGTTTGTCTTGATGTTAAAACCAAAGTAGAATTAACATGGACACTTTAAATGTTACTGGTATGGAATGGAATTTTTGTTTCAAATTCCAAAGAGAAATAACATTTTGTTGTATAATCTGTTGCCCTTGTAGTGCATATATTATATAAGTACTACCTACTTGATTTGTAATTTACATTGAAAATTATAAGATTATGAAGAATTTGACAAAATTGTTAATATACAGTTTTCATCAACAAAACGAAACAAAAGAAAAAAAAATATAGATATATTATAAAAGCTGTTCATTTGAAATCTGGATCATTGAGGATGAAAAAGGACAAATTTTCTATTTTATTGTGCAATATTGGAAAGCTAATTTTTCTGGAAAAAATCTAAAACTTGGGATAAAATCAGTTTTGACTTTCAGTTACGTATTGTCTGTATTATGAATTATCTTTGCTTACATCAAGTGTCCAACAATTTAAAATAAGAAAACCAAGAAAAACAAAATAAGATGCATAATAGAAATAGGTTAAATAAAAAGACACCTAGAAGATCAGATAAAAGAACAAGATTGTGGACATGTTCTGTGAATAGCCTGGAGAGTTTATTGATGTAGTCAATGTCAGAGAGATGTTTCACATGAGATAATTTTTGTATAAATTACAATTTTTTACCTGCTTACATCATTCTCTATCTAGGAACTCATTATTATGGAGATGATTAAGCTAGGAAAACCAGGTTTAGACCTAGCTCATAATACACCAGGGGTTTGGATAGAGACAATCTTATCTGGTGTATCTTGTTGGATATTAGGCTAACAGATATTCATTTCATTGCGCTATGACGAGATTTGCCTTGTCAGTAACTTAGAACACCTGTAATTATCAGCATGGGTTTAGTGGACTTGCACACTCTGTCGAGTTACGGCTGTTAAAGCTGTTGCATGGATTAGATAATCCAATCAAATCATTGATCCACAAATTAAGGTACATTGGGGGGATATAGATGGTAGAGTGTCAGAAGTCAAACTTCGTAATCACTGTCTCGGATACCTTTCTGAGATCAATACCTGTACACAACAATTACCTGTATGGATACAATAGTTGTAATCAGCAGGAATTCTGAACAGTTTCTCAGACCGTCACACAGGTAGATTTACCTTTCTTTTACTAAATGTTGCTTGGAAATCGAAGCATTTTAAAGTCATTTGTTGAGCCGTATGGGAAAACTGGACTAAATCTCGAAATGTAAGAACTATTTATTCAAGTTGTTTTGACTTTGTATAAATATTGATACGAGCTGCACAACTTTGTCTGGAGTTTTTCATTTGACAGTTTGATGTGTCTAATTACTATTTTGGTTAATCTCTACGGTATCTAATGATAAATGTGTTGTTGATTTGGAAGGAATTCCATAACCTTTGTTGAGCTGAAAGTAAACAATGATAATATCTTTAGAACATTTATTTAGCACCCGACTGGATTTTCTAGATGCATGTCAGCAAGTCTTTGTCACCCAAATTATGTTGATGTAAATCGTCAGCATGGCAATCACGGCCCTGTAATGAAATTGACAATGTAAACATTGTGATTTCATCCTGGTCATATGAAAAACAATCAGTCAGCGTTACTCAATGGCCAGCCCTGTTGGTCATCTTTTTCCCTAGAGCTGTGTGGACAGCACACCCGTATTTAAATATATACCTGGACACAACTGACCAATACTACACACAGACCAGGTGTATAGACATTTACCTGTGTTGGCTTAAAGCTTTCAGGTATAACTGAAATGTGATCTTTGATTACAGGTAGATGGTCGGAAACACAGCTGTGTGTATGTAGTAGTTCTATTGGCACGGGAGGTGTAGAATATTTACTGGGGATAACTATCACTATTTCAGGTATGTATTTTTAACAACATTTTGCATTCCGTATCTAATTTATATTGTTTATTTGTTTAGGATCTGTTGATTTGTTTAGAATAAATTTCGGTTTTAAAATAACTTTAACTGCTTTAAGAAGATGAAACTCCCACGTGATAAGCTGGTAACAAAAGATATATTCTTTATGAAATAAAGAATATCTTATGTAATTTTCAGATTCTGAATGTTTCAAAATGTCTGTCAATTATAACAAAATTCTAAATACAGACCAACTTGTCCTATACACAATATAGCTGATTGTTGCATATACCTGTCTATAAAGGCCAGCTGTATATAGTAAATAAATGTCTAAAAAGGTGACAAATACCTGTATATAAAGGTCACATTTGTGTAATAAATACCTGTCTATAAAGGCCAGCAGTATATAATAAATGCATATCTAAAAAGGTCACCTGTCAATAAAAAATACCTGTCTATAAAGGTCACATTCATGTAATAAATACCTGTCTATTGAGGCCACATGTATATAACAAATATGCGTTTGTAAACACCACTTTTACCTGTTCACTTGAGTAGCCTGTAATGTTTCTGTGTTTTCATGTTTTTATTGAAAATAACATAATGTTCTCTTTACATGATATACAGTGGTTGTTTGAATCTTTTGTTGACAAATCACTATCTTGATTTTTACAAACATTTTTTTCAATTATAGAAATTGTAATATGTACGTATGAGTGAACATCTAAAGTGTTTAGGAGATAGTGTGAGTCCTATGATAACAGTGTAATTTGCTATAAACACCTAATTGGCCATGGTAGAATTTGTCTTGTCCTAATTTTCATATCCAATGTACAGTCTGGAGGGAACTTAGACAAATGATTGCATATAATTGAAAAATTTGAACACAGTAAAAAAGAAATGGAGACACAAATTCTATGTGATGCTCTATGGATGAGTGAGGTGAGATCGGGTTCGAAGGGTATAATGTGTCAGAAGTTGTGATTGGTTGACTGGTTCTGTATATTTTGTTTCCTTTAGATTGGCTCCCATTTGTACTGTAATTTCCTGGCAGATCTTTAATATTTATTATTTTCTTGGTTGACACCCAGAAGTTTAGTAAGACTTGTTTTGGTGGTCTTCCAAATTTCGGTCAGGGATTACACCTATTAGGCATAAAAGATTAATATGTCAGACGTGTATTTCAAATTAAGACGGAAATTAGATCAATAGAAGAATTAAGGTTGTAGCCTGATTATAAAGCTGTGCCAGATTATGATATTAGGGAGTTATGGTTTAACCCTGAGATATTGGGGATCGGGCAGTCTGAGTCGAGATGTTGTGCATTAACGTGACATTCACCGGTCACTTGTGGTCATTGGCTTGCCAGAATTATTCCCTGAAGGGTCGTGGGAATCGGAATTCACTTATCAATCCTTAATCATACCTATGTAAATTGATATAAAAGTGAGCATATAGGGAAATTTTCCCACTAGGTCTGGAAATCTTCTTAATTTTTTAATGTCACTCACAGCAGCCTGCTGCGATAAGTAGCAGTATATGAGATTGTGAGTAATTACTGCTAAAAAACCAATTTTGTATTTTGGTGGTTCACGCTTTTTGCCTTCACTCTGTTGGAATCTCTCTAACTTCTGAGTGTAAAAAAAAATTAAAAAATAAAAAGAAAGTAGCAGTAAGTTTATGCTAGTCATAGTCCATCTATCCTTTTGTCCACCAATCCGTCTGTCCATCCATCCATCTCTCCATACATCCAACTGTCCTTAGATCTGTATGATATTCCTTGTCTGACATCACTTTTGATCATTGTAATCAGATACAAAAATACAAGTCCTAAAACTTCCAGACAGTATTAAGCCCTGGAGGACTGCTTCTCAACAAGGTCTGTGGGGCCTTATCACAGCTCGTTTTTACTGAACAGCATATATATTGAGAGGTATATTACCAGATAAATACCTGGTATTCTTATGAAGAAAATGTAGCTCACTGGACCCTAATTATTTCTGTTTTACAGATTTTCGAAGACAAGACATTGATTTACTTTCATTTTGCATGACTCCATCTTCATTAAATTGGAAATGAGGTCTTTTTTCGATAGTTTCTTACGATATTCTCATCAACGTTTATACATCATGTAGATTATGGTTTTGTGTTGATTGAAAGGGGCGACATTATCCTTATTGTACATAAATAAATGTACACGACTAATTTATATTTTCAAATTAAACAGGTGAATTTTTTTCTTGAGTAAATTAATACAAAGTATGTGATGAAATATTCAAAGAACTTAAGATCAAGTTATTAATTAAGAAAAGTTTAAAATCAATAACAGTCATCTGATGATAAAATGTATTTATGATGATTTAGTTCTAAACTCTCTTTCAAAGTCTTCTTGTCTAGTGTCAGACCAATCTAAGTTTCTGCTTATTCTGGCACTGAATCAAACATTCTAGTGACTAGAATTTATTGACACAAGATCAAACGGTTCTGGCCTATTTGAACCTTCCTCACTTCAAATCTACTATACTCACCTGTAGCAATAGATCCAAAATCTAATATCAAGTTTTTATCACAAAAATTTGCCCTTTTAGCTGAATCTGCTCTTCAGAGTTTGGGAACTCACCGGGATAAATATTTGATTTGATCCGAAAATCGTTTTGCTAAAATGATGACAAATCACCTGACAGAAAACTAATCATGCTGAAAATCTTACAATCACTGAGCCAGCTGGGAAATTTACCTCCCCTTTTGGAAATCTTTTGTAAATATGTTTGAGAATTCTCCTTGCTTTATTATTTCCCCATAAGTGCATCAACATTATTCCTTATTAATGAAAAACTTTTTGAAATAATATTTCTGGCCAGATGAACCCGTCACTTTGCAGCCTGATTTGATCCTAATTGGTAGAATTGATATTGAAACTTTAGTCACGAATGAAAATAGAATCAATGCAGCGTAAACTGAGACCATGAATAAAAGATGAGTTAGGCCCGCGAGTGCCGAGGTGGGCGGGACTCATCCTGGCAGAGTTATATAAGGGAAGGGCTAATGTGCTATTACCTGGTATACCTATAGAGGCCAGGTAAGCTATATGTATCAGATAGATATCCAGGTATTTTCTTAATGAGGTAACTTTTCACTTCAAGTTGTGATCACCAGGTGTCAATAGTATAATACTTAAAGGGTGATGATCCGTATGGAGTTTCATGTTTTCCATACAAAAGAGCTCATAATACAGAATAAATGCAGGTGTCTGAATTCGCTATTTCTGTTGTGAGGTCATCAAAATGAGTCATGCCCACTGTTAAGAATTCTGAACTTGAATTGTACATAAGAAAAGACATTATGTTAGGTTTCTGTTATTTGCAAATTTGTATTCTAATATTTAATATTTTTAGTTTCATTTCCAAGGCTAACTTACCCTTTACTTATTTCTTTACAGAATGAGATGTTTTTGCAGGGGTTACATGTTTAAACCTATGTGTTTGTGTGTTGATACAAGGACATATTGTGTGTTATTGATATAGGTACTTGTTAGGTCTATTTTGTATTCTGTTATTTGGTTTATCTGGGTTTTTGTGTCCATGAAAAACCCATTGAAATTGACTCTCTCTTATAATGAATGAAACATTACTGTATTTCCAAACAGACTTTCCGACATTTTCTCTATGAATTATGTCAGGATTGTCAACAACCGGGTGTTGCGTGCCATGCCCAGTATTTATACCAAGTACCTGTCAAATATCACATCTCTTGTCCCTCCATGTGGACAGACTGGACACAAAGGCTTTGGTCAGTACAGTGAAGCGTTAATGTTCATGTTTGATGGTTTGGTCATTTCAGACTGACCAGCTGTTTTTACCAACTGTTTACCATGGAGAAAAATCATATATTATATCTGATCAAAGGTTAAAGTTAACTGACCAATACTGGACGATGCTAATCTCTTAACATTAATTCATAAAATACCAAGGGAAAGTAACCCAAACACTGTGGTTTTGTAAAAGTGCCCCGGAAAGAGTCAAGTATCAACCTTTATGTTCTTAAATAAAAATTGTGACATTATTAGTTTCCTTCACAAATATATATATATATCTTCTGGAATAAGTACAGGGGGCGAGTACATTACCCCTGACTCAAAGGCACAGTGTCTGCTTACTAGTGGACAATAAGCCCACAGGGCCAGCACAATCACCTCTGACTCAAAATCATGGATCCAGCTTATTGCTGAGTACTAAGATAGCATACTGAAAAACAAAGGTTGTGAATTGGTTAATTATCAAGCATGGATTTATTGTTGAACATTGTTCTTTTCACAGACAATACAATTGTATTTTCAGGTTGTTTGAAAAAATTTAAAGTAAGACAATATTTTGGTATGAGTGAACTGTGCTAAAATTTTAATCTGGCTTTCCCTTTTAACTGTAGCCAAAGGTTATTTGAAAATGATAGGTATCTCACCTAATGTAGTCTCCCAAGGACTAATTTTTGTAATATCCTCTATTTAAAACAATACAAAAATTAAAAAAAATATACAAAGCAGATTTCAAATCTTTGTGTATAAAACATTTCATTCCACAGAAATTAGTTAAGGTATTTATTTTTTTAGCATGTGTTATATTGATATGTCATTCAATTCAAATTTTCTAATTACATCTTAATCCTGAAGAAAAAATTTCCTGATTATTTGCTTTTGAAAAGTTATACAAATGTCCGTGTTGATATGGTATTTAATATAGAGTTGATCAAGATTAATTTTCATCTGGTGAAATCTTCAGTTGTAAATATTAGGACATAAGTCAGCATTCCTTGAATACCAAAATAAAAAAATCCTTTAAAAGCTTACTGTTGTATCAATCAGAGATAATGACAGGGAATCAAACAGATTATCAATGAAGATAATTCCAGTTACTTTCGCTTTGATCTAAAAGATTAAATCCTTCAGAATTGTTGCTATTTACCTAATGAGGCAATGTTTAAGGGAGATAATCAAGTTATACTCGAGGGAGATAAACTAAGATACTTACATAATGTTAGAGAGACTAATAAGATTTAATTGAATAACTTTCTGTTCTTTATAAAGACAAACCAGAATGGTATATTCTTGTTGAGTTTCTTGGAGAGATTTACAAAAATAGAAAACCAAATTGTGTATTTAGGTTTAAAGCTAAGATGATGTCATAAAACCATGGACTTAAACCTTTACAGGTGTTTAAAGGGATTATCTGAGGATTATCTCCACAGACACAGTGTCTTTATTTGTATAAGTTGTCAACAGACATTTCTGCCTGTAATTGACTCAGTAGGGTTCAACTCTCCCAACTTCGAAACCTGATTATAACCCAAAACCTTAATGAGCTGGAATTTCAATTTTAAACTTTTGGAAGTTTTAAAGTTGTACCTGGTTTGCTGTTTCCAGTTATAAATTTGATTTGAAGGATCCTTGATGAAATCAAACAGTTGCTGCAAATTTGGAAACAATTCCCAAAAGTACTTTTATTTTAGATATCAAAGATCTTTTTCCCTCAAGTTAATTGATAAATCAGGGACATACATTTACAGAATTATAAATATTGTATATTTTTGCATTATTTTCATCTAGTTGAGGTTAAGATTATATTTATAAAACCATTTACAATGAACTATAGGATGAGAATAATTGAGGAATGATTCATTTTGTTATGAATGACAATAAAATTGTCAATAGATTTTGATCCGGACAAGGAATGAAGCATAAATATGGAATGTCTATACACTGAGGAGGTTAGGGATGTGTGTAATAAGTACTAATGATAAACATTCACCATCAAAGAACTCGCCACAAGGGGGGTAATTAACTAGATATAAGTGTATGTGGAGCCTTTTGATTCTGGCTTTTAACAAAGTTGTGTGAAGAAAGATCATAACAGTCACTTAGAAATCTATTGTTTTAGATCTTTACCTGTACAGGTATATATATACTTTCATGTCCCCGTGATTCTGTGACATGGTTGGTTGATCAGGGCTGTAAGTATGATACATCAAACATGGTTGGCTCACTGAAGCCAAACAAGCGGCAAACATTATAAAGAAATATTTTTGTGTTCTTGGTAAAAAAAATTTGGATATGATTTCCGAGGAACTCTGTTTTTTTGTGTGTAGTACAGTATATCAACACAGGTATATCAGTAAGTGTTTGTTCTGCGGTGTTTGATAATGACAGCTTGTGTCCGCTATGATAAGATGTGAGTATATATTATGTGTGTTATCTCTATAGTATTGTAAAAGTTAAGATGCTTTAAATGTCTCCTCTTTATATCACTAAAGTTTTCTAGATAGAGTGCCGATAACAAAATCTCCTGTGATTTTTACCTGTCAGGTAGATATGGTAATACAATCCAATTACAGGTAGATGTATGTGTTTATTACTGTAGCTTTAATATGACTTTGTTTAGCATTGAGGACTCTCACTGTATCAAAACAAATGTGGTTTGAAAAAAAGGAAATATTTCTTTAGATATGATAATACAGTTTGTTCTTTTGGTGAAACATTTTGTCTTAAGTATCTAAAATATAAAAACAGATTTTTTCTTTTAATCTTTTCATGAGATTTAATTAATTGCAGTCGTTCTGTGATAACATGGAAAACTGATAAAATTTTATCATCAGGATACAACAATTACATTAATTATATATATCTGTCTATTTCTTGGTGTAAGAGATAAACAGTGTTTAACCAGTGATATTTACAACTGTTGGTATATGGCTTTTAAAACCAAAGAGTATGAAAAAAAGGACTCCTAATTAATTGGCTCATATACATGTTAATATTTTGTGTTATACATTTTTGTTTTGTTTTTGTTTTGGTTTTTTTTCATTTTGGAAATGCTCAGATTAATGATGTTTTTTTTTGTATCACATGGCGACTTTCCTTTCTAGGTTATGGGTCTTGAATTATTTACAGTATAATTAGGTTTGGATGTTTTTATGATGAAAAACTATAAAAAAAACATCAGGGAAAAAATTAAGATATTTAGTACATTATGTGTATTGGATTTAGTTAAACAGGAAATGTCAAGAGTTTTTCAGTTATATCCTCGGTGTTCATTGTCAGCAGATTGGATTGATACTAGTAAAGTATGTCATATCTAACAACGCTACATAAAAATGTCAGATTCTGACAATATAAGTAAAAAATCTTATCTACGACAATATATAAACATGATCGGCAAACAGTAACACTGACACTTACTAATATTACAGCTGTTTTCCCTCTTAAATTTATGCTTTGTAAATATGTCAACGATGAGGTGGCACGTATCACACAAAAAGATAATTGCCTTCAAACTGATTATGACTGGTATCAGTGTATGCTGGTTTACTGGAGTTATAAAGTGTCATACTAACACATCATTAACTGTATCTATATAATTCTTGAAAACAAACAAATAAAATCCTGTCTTAAATTTTCCCTTTACATAAATTGAAACAAGAAATAAATATTTCACTAATTCTTGATGAAGTGCGCAATTTCGATTGATAGTTTGTGTTTTGTGATAAATGTTCTGGTTGTTTATGAGTAGAAAATGCCTATTTTCAGTATAAATGATTCAAGAAATGGGATTTTTTTTCATCTGTCGTAATGTTTGACGCAATAGTGTAGACACAGATTTCTACAATTGTACAACCATTAATGTGATTTTATCATTAAGGCTTCAGTAATTTAATGAGATTTTCAATCCATTTAATGACTTTTTAGAGTTTTACCACTCGCTGAGTTACATATCAGATATGAAGGCAGAGTACCTGTGATTACCTGAATCGTTATTACCTGTGATTAAGTTAACCAAGCATGACACACAAGGGCAGGTGCTTAATGTATCCGAATGTCATATGTAACTCACCGATACAGATGCTTCATACCACTACTTGCGCCCCCTACACTGAGGACGACTTTTGTCTTACCTGTAATTCGTTAACCTGTAATTAATCCCTGTGCATGCACGAAACCTACAACATTTAAAATAAGGTAAGGATTGAATTGTATCATTCTGCCGATGTTGCACATTTATCATATTTATTTCATGTATAAAGACAGATTGGTCAAATGTTTTTGATGAAAACTTTCCTGCATTGAAGGATTAAAACTGAAAGATATTTCAACTATATCAGTGACACAACAATTTAAAATAGCTAGGACTTGATTCACGATTTGATAGACCTCATTTCACCTGATCTTGGAAGAATATTTCTGATCTGTTGAAGGGTTAATTTATCTCAAGACAAGTGTAACATTAAGCTAATTTTATGCAATGACTAGCGAACATGGCTTCAGTATTTAGTGGAAGATTTAGGCTGATGTCTACCAGACCTATAATTACCATGTGATCTGCTGAAACTTGCTTTTGTGTGTTTGTGACACCTCGACTGTTAGAAGGTGGTAGGACATTCCGTGTCTTTCTCACCCCAGTCTCGGGTACACGCCAAGGTGAGGCTATTTTACTGTAGTTCTTACCTGCTTTAAATGACATTTTGGTTAAGTGTTACAAGGTGACGTACTAATTAGCGGGAACTTTTGTTGTCCATTGACCAGGGGTCAGTCTGTGGGTGACCTTGTCAATGTTCGCTCTCACCTTGAAGTTTATGGGTTACCTGGGTGTTGAGCTGGTCGAGACCCCAGGCCTCCAGTTCCAGGACCATAATTAGGCCTTTTAGTAGCGGCCATTTTATGATCGTTCCTAAATTGACAAGACATGTGCCCACACAGGTTTAGTGTACATGTGGACCACTGATTGTAGGTTCTTTTTCTTTGACTTTTAATTAGTAACATAAAAAATCAGTGATATAAAGAGAATTCATAAATTTACTATCTTGTCCAGACAAAACACCCTATTTCGTCCTGACAAAATGCCACACTGTAACGTTTAGAAGTCTCTCACCTCACAAATGTTCACATCACATCTGTTTCATGTTTAGGAGACATTTCAAAAGTTGTAAAGCTTCATGATCACCCTGGGTGCCATTTTATTTGTTTTGAAGGTCCATCCGGAGAAGAATAAAGCACTACATTATACATACCTCCCACAGATATCCCAACACCGGTCTAGACGATCTTGTGTGTCTTAAAAGTCCATTTAGATGTATTGAGATCATTGCAGTAGTAGTTATACATTGTGGAAAGTAATTCTTATAAAAATTTGTCAAACCTGCTAAACACATTTACTAGAATTAAAAAAAAGAGAGAGATCTTTTTTACAAAGTTTATTACATGAATAGAATATTAGCTCAGTTTTTTATTTTTTAGAAATGTGCATGTATTTATTTTTTCACAATTAAAGAACATTTCCTTATATTGTATAAAACTATGACTCCAGCTTTTAATCTGCCTGAGTTGTGATAGCTTGCTTGTCGCCGTCATTTTGACGTTTGACTGTAAAATGATCGAGTCTCGAGTACTTGATCAATTATCATCTTAATCATCATCGCTGGGCAGACCCAAAAATTCCGCAAAGTCGTTATGTAAATTTGTTTTTCATGCGAGTGATTTGACAGGTTATTATTTGATACTACGTTTGATAAATATTCCTCATCAGTTTATTAGGATGGATTGTTATGTTAGCGGGATCTTTTGTTTTCCTCGACCACTACACCTGGCTATCCATCATAGAGCTGTTTGATTACTGTAGCATACTCATGTTATAGGTATTACACCTTTATAGATATATACTACAGCACGTACTGAGACATGTTTATTTATACATACATCAATGAAGGATGTCTTATCTCAACACTTTAGCAATTTCATGTTATCTTTCATTTCAGATTTATTTGTTGGGAAAACACATGTCATATTGCTTTTCTTTGTAACCTTTGTTCAATATTTCTGTCATTCCACTGCTGTCCATGAATTCTTGATCAATATTGTCCAGGAATTATGTGGAAACCAGATATGGACATTGGAATCCGTGTTTTAACTAAAACCTTTGTAAATATTCTATATTTGTAATAATCCATGTCAAAAAATATTGACAATTGTTTATCAGTAAAGAAAGTTCAACTAATCTCTGGTCGCACCAGGCGAGATTTTGCGCCCCCTGTCTAGGAGAATTGTGGGGAATTTCTTCCTTAATTTGACAGGCAACCCCTGTGATCTGCTGTGTGTGTTACAGTATATGACGACCGAGTGTTGACATTTTTCTGTGGACATTCCTCCACGCCAGCCTCATTTCCATGACTCAGGATTGTGATATTGACCCCAGTGTCTAAGGACTCGTGATATCAGACATGATTCTACAGAGCTTCAGATTCTTTTGACTTGTCAACTATTAATTCATGTGAGTCAAAGATTTATCTCTAGTGCACTTGAAATAACTCAAACTTTTATAACGTACTCAGGTTAGTTGTAATATTATATATAATATTATGCAGACGTTTTGTCCCTTAGAGAAGTTATTACACAAACTCTACTATTAATTTTCAAATGTATCATTCAAATAGTCAATGGACATTTTGTTAAAGTAAACCTTATCTTGTCACAACTATAGCGTGATTTTTTATTCATTAATGACTGCTGTCAACAGACTGGTGTCTTAAAAATCTTACTTCTAAGGTCACATCTTGTTACCTTTCTGTTGACGACAAGTGTGTGAACTTGTGTAAAGAGACCATATTTGTTAGTTATATGATACCTCTGTTAAGAGACCACTTTTAGAAATCTACACTGTAAACCTGAAATAACGCTCCACATCGCTCAATGATCCACTTAGTAGACTAATTCCCAAAGGTGGCCTCTATAGACAGGTTATACTATTACTTTCAAACTTAAAACAATGATTTGTGTTTAATAGGTGTTGTATCTAATTTCCAGTTAAGGAAAAAGCGGTCATCCATTGATCTAAATATGTCTGTCATCTTGAGACATTTTCTGCAATTTTGACAAAGTTTGATTTAGAAGCGGAGGTTCTAGAACAGCTTACTAGATTTCTGAGGTATTCTACAGAAGTGACAATTTTAGGAACTGGGGATGTGTCATGTCCATCATGTACTTACGATATTTTGTGTATGTACCCATTAACCCAAAGTTTTATCTATATCAAAACACCATTTCCGTGCCACCTATATGTCATCTTGGGTAAGAAAGAGAGGATGTCTATTTTAAACCTTCTATCTGTTAAGAGTTCCGCATCACCAAACGTCCACTCCCATGTAAAATCATTTGCCAGTCGAGCAAGACTTAAAATCTATGTAAAATGAAATGTGTGGATATGTTCTTTTAAATTTGTTTCATGGATGAGTTATCAAAATAATTTTCTGGAAATTACAAATGCTTTGCTCGTGATTCAGGTGGTGAACTGAAGCAAGGTGTTACTCAACTGGAAATGCCAGGCTGGTAGTAGATGTGTCACCTGACTTCTTTGTATAAATAGGGTATTTAAGGTTCAGCGTCATTTCTTTCCTGAAGTAATTTTGTACAAAATTATAAGAAATTAATGTCATTGATCTCCGTACAAGCAGTCACATTCAAAACCACATTTTATCTAAATTAAAAAATCATATCCATTTTTCTCAGTTATTATTCCACCCTGTGTGATTAATGTAGGAAGGCAGTGTATGATTAATGATCAGAATGGATAAAAGCCAGCATGAAGGCCTTCAGCTTTTCTGTTTTTGTTAAAGTAACAAATCAATATAATATTCGTTCTGTAAGTGAATGCATCTCAATTCACCTAGATTTTGTCGTTAATATTATACATATATCTGATGTTCAGCCAGCGGTGAAGCATGCAGCCAATTAAAACTGTCTCAGCAAGGTGCTCTTTGGTCCATCCTACGTCTTTGATAGATCTAATTGCTGAACAATTAGACCGCAATCTGCCAAGTGCTGAGATTTTTTCACAGCTTTATAAAAGATTCCAAATTATTCGAAAGAGCATCATTTCCTCTGTTGCATTTGACATGTGGAGAAAGATAAAAAGACAATTCGAAAATCTTCACACTTGTGGGGGTTCGTAAAAGAACGACAAGAAATATCCGTACAAAACCAGCAGGACAGGTGTTAAATGTGAGTTTGATTTCCAAAGTTGTCCATGTTATCGGTCTCTCTAAGAGTGCAATCCTCGCCTGTATTCGTGACATACCAGGTTGATGTTTTCTGGTGTTGTGTATACATGCTGTTTAGACTACATTGATTTGACCAAACATGTCCAGCTTTAATAGTTCAAACTAGATGGTTTTCACAGAATTAGATCTAAATATATTGAGAAACGAGAAATCTTTTAACAAGAAGAAAAATCAAAATAACCTAACACATAAAATACACATAATTCTTAGAAGGAAATTTTTATTAGGACTATATTGAAATCAGGTTTTAGATTACTTTGTCGTTGATTTTAGGCTTTCACTGGGCATCCAATGAATGAAAATTAATTTACAGATGTGAAAATAATGTTTTGTGGTCATCGTTTAGACCTGGCAAACAGGTCCTGCCCCAAACAAACACAGGTCCCTTGTAAAGATCGGTACTTATTGTGGTAATATGATAATGACAAATATTACTGATCTTAGCTGGTAGGTGTTTTAATTGTTGTCCATGGTACAATTACTCTTCAGATCTTGTGCCAGGTTGATATGTCAACATTATTTGTGGATATCTTCTCTTTCTGTCAAAAAAAATTTAATTAAATGTCAGTTTGGAATTGTTTCCTTTGTTAGATTTAAATCTAAAGTTTACTTAAAACCAAATTTAAAACTAATCGAAACATTGAAGTTTATTGATTAAATTGACATTAGCTAAAAAGGGATGACTTATAAAAATTATTCATCATATCCTCATTAATCCTACCAATATTTTCATTATTTAAAAAAAAACTTAAATCCTGTAGTTTTTTTAAAAATTTTAAAATAAATGAAGAATATTGTATTTCAATATAAAACTATTTTTTATGTCTTTGCATAAAACATTATCACAACCACTTTTCATAAGACGTAAACGTACACTTTCATTTGTAACGGTTTACCTGTAGAAGACATTTATTTCATATATATAGTTTATAACACCTGTATGATATGTGCGTTTTGTCAATTGTTACATGTATATATGTCACACCTGTACAAAATACCTGCACAAGACAGCTAATCTGTCTCTTTTATAGATCTATATATAACTTCACTGTGTTTTCTTTTGAAAACTGACAAGCTGTAAACTTCAAAATTAAAAAAAAATTTATATACACCTTACATAAGATAAATTTAAAAAGCTATAATAAATTTAAAAAGCTATAATATTTCAAAAGTATTATCAATAATTTGAGTGAAATCTGTTCTAAGTTCTTTTTTTTTCTATCCTTAATAATATGAAGTACTTAATGCATAATTTCTGTTACAAAATTAAAGCTCCATCTCAAGAAAATTAGTCATAATTGGATTAGTAAATGATTTGATAATCATATTCTTTTTTTAATATCCAACTTAATCTGAAGACTTGTTTCTGACAAAGTACAGTTATACCTGTAAAATGTGCCTTAAGTACTTTGTGTACTTATTACACCTGTATTGTTACACAGGTGTACATCCTGGTCAGTCAGTGGTCAGTCACTGGTCAATCAATGATTATGATCAGCTGTGACATGAACCTGACATGATCTTGTTGACTTTAGCCATGTGTCCTTGGGGATTACTGACCATCAGAGAAGTGACGGTCATTATGACAAGAACATGTTCAGCACAATAGAATCCATTCATCCCTCCAGTTAACTTCTATAACATCTGTAAATAGGTTATTTTTTTGTTTAGATTATCTGTTAAATCTAGAAATTCTTATTTGGCATTTTGGTCTTACAGAATAATGACAGTTGTGGGTATGGATATTGTTTTTTTAACACTGACAATTACCCTGTCGTCTACATCTGATGTCCCATTGGTGGAAAATATTTTATTACAAATTATCATTTAAACTTGGGTCATTTGCTTAGAATCGTTTGAAGCATCTGCCTAATTTCTTACCAGTTAATTCTACAGGTTTGGAATTCTAGACTCATGAATATTGATGAATTAGAAAATTATTGAATTCCCAGTGGTAAGTTATACTCAACAGCTCTAAGGGGGCTTCATTCGTACTGATTTATATATATTACACTGTTTGATAGATTGGATTGTTTTGTTCATGTTTTAAGTATCAGTCTAGGATTTGTTGAATTTGCTGACAGTTATCTAGTTTAATACACCAGCAACTTGATCGTCCCTGATGACTTCAGATACATTAATAACAAAACTAAAGTCATGATTATAATTCATTGAAAATAAGAAATATTTGAAATGAAATCAGAATCATTTGATATTTATCTATTCAAATTGAACTTTAAATCTAAGTATTATTTTGAAAGATACTTTGAAAATGTCATTTTAAATCATCTCTGAACCCTTGATTTTAAAATGCCATCTCTAAAAAGCTCGTAATTTCTTAATTTCCTATAGCAATGTATGACTGAATTGATTTGTATCATAGTAATATGTGTACTGCTTTTGATATCCTGTAGGAAAACTTTTGTGCTTTAGAAAATTGAGTCATCTTAGTTGGTGTCATTATTTATCTTGATTATATTTAAGTCGTAATTTGAAATTGAAATCACTATGAATTTCAGTTTTCATTGGTGAACTCTTTGTGGAGTTTACAATCCCCGAGTTAAAGTTGTCATAAGGTTTTTAAGGACAAATTTTTTTGTGTAAGTTTATTTAAATAACTTCAGTGTCATTCTTGATGTAGTGAATTCATCAACACAATGATTTTTATATTATCAAATTTGAAAAAAAGAGGTCCATAGATATTTCAAGTAAAAATGTATAATTTTGTTTATTTTTCTGAAGAAGATTTGCACATGAATTTGAGAATACATTATTATATGAATAGAGAAAGCTTTTATGGACAAAGTTGATCAAAATCAATGCATCAAGATGTCATTTTACTGAAATTTAATTATTGTAGAATTCTTTATGAATTTCTCCTATTTAAGTATAGAGTTTATATCAAAATGTAAATTAAAATTTTATCATAAAGTAGTTTCTCTTTACGAAAGTCATACTAGGATTTGTTTGGAATGTCATAAATATGGAAATTTCAGATATATTTTTGTATGTATAGCGTCAAGTTAAACAATGATTAGATTTATCAGGGGAAAAGATGCTTAGATACCTATTATGATTTTATATAAAATTATTATCATTTTTATGAAATGTGATTATGTTTGGCATAATATACGGCTGATTAAGGTTTGACAATTTTACCTGTAATGATAGTTATCCTGACAACCATATACCATCACAGACCTACAGGTACTATCTAACTAATTCTCTTTACTCTGATACTATAGGTATATTTACTCAAACTGACACTTATAGAAATTTGTAATTTGACCGGTCAGATCATTGTCCCCCTATCTTAAGTGGTATAAAAGCCAGCCAGGCTACTGAATGGGGAGAGATAGGTGGGTAAGGGGTCTGATGGTGGAGGGAGACATTTCAGTAAAGGTATATTGATAAAGTATGGTTATCTAAAGGTCCTGACAGAAATATCTAAACAAACATCACAATTAGGAACTGCATGGTAATGTAAATTAGAGGGTAACTGTTGGAAGTTTAGATCGGAATAAAAGAGCGATTGATTTTAACCATTTACTGATGAAGACGTGTTTGAACACTGATTGGTTTTTTAACAGTTATTTGTTGGATTGTTTGTGAAGTGTCAATATTTCTGGGTCTGGTCAAGAATGGTCATTTGACACTTTGTGTTTACACTATGGATTGGTCATTGCTGCTGGACGCTCTATTCATATCAACAACAGGTACAAATTGAAAGAAACTGACCAGTCCCATGTGACCGTCACAATAGTTTTAGTGGTACTTGTATAATTGGAGCCTTATGTCAATTAGATGCAGGAAGATAAAAAGAAGGGAGGTAATTACCAAACAATTGGTCAATATTTACCAGGATGCGGTGATGAGTGATGAGGTATACCAGCTGTTTGTTGTCATTGATCTTCCATTATTATCCTGATTGTAAATTCACCTTTTTAAAATATTTTATAGGGCAGGATTTTAAATCAACTCTTTCTGTTTCTCTCAATTCTAAATTTTCCTATAATCCTGACAAAAAGTGTGTCATTTAGGAATGAAGTGTTCTATGAGTTTAAATCGATGCAGAACCTCAAGTTTTTTTCTGTTTTATGATGAGTTGTGGTCATCAAATTGGGATTCATTAAACATTGTAGAAGTTAATTTGATTCAGGATTTATTGGTTTGAGAGCTTGTCCATATAACAGAATTTTGAAAAAATAGTAATGTTTTAGATCAGGAAATATTTTGTGTGGGATATGTGACAGACATTGATAAGGGGAGATGTTTTGAAGGGTGGAGAGCAGTATAATTCTCACTTCATCATTAGCTGTATCTATGACTCTACAATGACTGGAATATATTCTTGATCCTAGGGGCTGTAGTGGATTTTTAATGTAATTGAATTCCCATTTCTATCCCTAATCGTGTCAAAATACCAGTTTCACTGTGCTAATGCCGACACAATTTCATACCACATTTGAGACGTCCGCACAACAGAATAATCGTGCGTGATTGCTGGGTGCCATCGGATAAAAAATCAGCTTTACGTGTGACAAGCTTCTAACTGATCTTGTGTCCTCCCCGTGTGTTACATCTGAAAGAATATCATTAGCGTAGAGAGTTTCACGGCTGGCTGTGATTGGTCAACTGGATGGGGGTATTATTACTCGCCCGTGTACAGGGCTCTTCTATCTGTTTGTCTGTAATCAATATGGGTAAGGTAGATCGGAACAGATTAGTAACTTCAGTTATTCACGGACTGATCAGCAGAGTTAGCGACTGTACAGTGATGTAGCACTGTGATTACCTGTCTTAGATCCTAGGTGTCGAGAGACTTTTAAAACCACAACTCTCGGTTATGGAGTGTTGGAGTTTTGCTAGTTGGATCAAGGTAAAGTGTTTTATCAAATACTTGAGGGATCATGTTTTGTCCTCTCTGATACCATACATCAAGGTATGAGCAGTGTTGTTGTGCCGTTCAACTGTTAATAACTGTATTGATTTATTTCTTTGTATATTACTTTTAAGTTGTTGTATAAATTTGTTGTGATAATTCTGTACAGTTTATATACACATGAATAATTCCAAAAATTTGGATTTTGATATTCAGATTTTTTTAGGGAATAGTTAAATTTATAATTCTTTTTCCAAAATATTGTCAACAATTGTCTGAATTTTTATTTTTTAAACTCTTGAAAAAAATGATTTTAAAGATCAATTGTTAAACTGTACGTATGTATAATGTATATACATGTATGATATAGATTTAGACGTTTGTTAGAGTTCAAGTATTGATAGATTAAAGATGAATTCTTTTGAAGTTTAATTTCAAAATATTTTTAACAATACATTAATCCTTCCACCTTTAAACACTACAAAGGCATTTCAGTGATTTGTAGAAAAGAGCCTTTCCTTTCACTTGTCGGATTAGAATATTCGGTGACTTTTAAAGCATTTTATTTATTGTTTCAATGATTCTGTCGTGTTTTCCGGTCACCTGAATTTGTCCCCAGGGCAATATGTTTGTATTGGTATCTCATTTCACTAAGTCGTTTATCCAAAATAATACACAATGTATTAAAAACACTTCATCGTAAACTGCTTATTTTAACAATGGTGATTTGAATTTCTTGAGAAGAAGTTCAAATACTTACTGAAAGATTTATTAACAATAGATATTATAACTGGACAGGCTGACCAGAAGGTGACCAGTACGTAAGTTTAGGCTTGACCAATGCATTCAGGCTAGATTAATATCTCAAAGCCAGACAAATCATAACTAGTTGGAAGTCTCACAGTGTTGCTGACAAATACCTAAGTGCTGTATTTTCTTCTTTTCCAGAACTTTTCGTCTCCAGTAACTGGATTTTAACTGCTAGCATTTGACAAGTGAACATTGTTGTAGGATATCACTCCTTTTGGGGATGGTTAGATAGGACACGGAAACAACCTAAGCCAAAAATGGCGGAGACTGTTGTAAGAATACTGCTGGTGTTTTTGATGTCAACCCTGTCTGGATGTATTGACTTGTCCTATAAAGTCCAGGAAGAGCAGACGCCACCAGTCGTACTGGGTAATGTGGAAACAGACAGCTCCGTCCTTAGCTTAATTGATACGGTCCAGCAACAGAATCTCGAATATCGAATCCTGAATACAGCTGAAAGC
Organism: Ylistrum balloti; assembly: GCF_031769215.1. Lineage (NCBI taxonomy): Eukaryota > Metazoa > Mollusca > Bivalvia > Pectinida > Pectinidae > Ylistrum > Ylistrum balloti. Next base: position 92,916 of record NW_026783038.1, read on the forward strand.
TTTACAACAAATTTTGACCTGGATGTCAGTACAGGTCTTCTAAAACTCGTTAAAAAGTTGGACCGTGAGGCTTTATGTAATTCCGCTGCAACTTGTGTCTTACAACTTAGTATTGCAGTGGCTTCATCCGACAAGTTTATCACTTCCATCAGAGTCAATGTCACAGTATTGGACACCAATGACCACAGTCCGGTATTTTCCCGGAGTTCCATTTCGGTACCTATCTCTGAACGATCATCTGTGAATCTTACTTTCCCCATTATTGGTGCAACAGACTTGGACGCTGTTGGTCTCAACAATTCCAAAATCTTATATGAGATTTTGCCGAACAGTGAGACATTTGGCCTTAAACTGGTCTCAAGTTCGCAGGGTAGTACAGACGTCAACCTCATTCTGAAACAGACTGTTGACCGTGAAAAGCTTGACCATTACAAGATCTATGTGGTAGCAAAGGATATGGGTAATCCTCAGCGGTCTAGTACACTTACAGTTGATGTTTCCATCGAGGACTATAATGACAACAAACCAGTCTTTACGCAGAATCGGTACAACACCACTGTTCGGGAGGATGTTGCCGTAGATACAGTGATACAGACAGTTGTTGCCTCTGATTCAGATGCTGCTGATAATGGAAAGGTCAAATATGAGTTCACATTTCCACAGACATTGTTTAAGTTGGATGAAATATCGGGGGAAATATCAGTGATCCAGCAGTTAACATATTCCCCTGCCCCGTTAGAATTGTCTGTACGGGCATATGACCTCGGAACACCTCAACAAACCAGCCTCACTTTGGTTGATGTACATATTATCGACATTAATAATCATGATCCTGAAATCAACATCCGACTCCTCAGCAACTCCAATTCAGCAACAGTTGAGGAAAACTCTAATACTGGAACTCTTGTGGCTTATGTTTCAGTACAAGACAAAGACAGTTCCAATAACGGAAAGGTGAACTGTTCAATTAAAAGCACAAAGTTTAGCCTGCTCCGTATTTCCAATTCAGAGTATACGGTGGTCACTGCAGAACAGCTTGATCGTGAAAAGAAGATAGAGTATGTAATCACAGTCGCATGTGAGGATAACGGTCAGCCACGCCGAAATCATTCAGCCAGCTTCATTGTGGAGGTTCTAGATAAAAATGATAACATGCCTATATTCATGCAGCGCATTTACTATGGAAATCTAACAGAAAATAATGAGGCAGGAAAAATGGTCACTCGTGTCTCTGCCTCTGACATGGATCAAGGAGTGAATGCCGAAGTCCGATATTTTGTGGAGAGTGATTTTGCTGATATGTTCTATGTGGAGCCAACATCAGGTGTGGTCAAGGCCAATGTTAGGTTTGATCGTGAGCAGGTCAGCGAGGTCAGGTTTAAGGTGCTGGCCATGGATTCAGGGGAGGAAATCCAGTACACATCAAACGCAACTGTGATACTGACTATCATAGATGATAATGATGAATACCCGATGTTTACACAGTCGAAATTCAACTTCTCAATTACTGAGAATCAGAATGCTGACACTTTACTTGGGAATCTGTCGGCCACGGACAAGGACATTGGCATGAATGGACAGGTCATGTACTCTCTACCTTCTCAACACCAAATGACCTTGCCATTTGTTGTTTTTCCTAACGGAACAGTGAAATCAAATCGTCCTCTGAATAGAGAATTAAAAAGTAGCTATGAATTTATCGTCATGGCAACAGACCGTGGTGTTCCAGCTTTGAGTAGTACAGCAAAAGTTTCGGTCCGAGTTTTAGATGAAAATGATAATTATCCTCAAATTATCTACCCTGTCAAAAACAATGGCACAGTCACTGTATCTCATCTCACACCACCTGGAAATGAGGTGACAAAAATAGACGCTTATGACCTTGATGAAGGTCGTAATGGTGCTTTGGTGTTCTCAATGTCACGTGCAAGTGCTAACGAATTATTCTACATTGAGGAGTCTACTGGTAAGATTTATCTTGCAAAAGAAATCCGTAAAGAGGATATAAAAGACTACAACCTCATGATAGAGGTCAGTGATAAGGGCATCGAGCCAAAAAAGAGTGGTGCCGATATCACACTTAGGATTGAGTTCACAGTTACCGAGGAAACATCACAGCCTGGTATCGGTCAAAATGTCCTCATTGCCATAACTATTGCTTGTGTGACTATAGTGCTATCATTAGCTATTCTTGTGACAATCTTTTTAATTCGGAGGGCAGACTCGTCAAAAGGAAGTGGACGAGGAAGTCTCACCGAACAGGAGGAAGTGAAAGTGACAGAGACATTACAAATTCCCCCTAAAAAGCCATGCTTAGCCAGAGAGGGCGCACGATCTCCTCTCCCGGATAATAACAATAGTGTTCATTATGAGGTGAAAAAAGAAGTTAGTTTTTCAATGGACGATCATGATCATAGAGATTCTGGGATATTTATGATCGCCAATGATCACTCAAGTCCAGTCCCCATGACCAAGCTGAGTAAAACTAGACAGCTACAGGTGAGTGTTGTGATCACTACAAATGCTTCTATTTAAGGATGTATGTGTGTTTTCACTTCTTCATCCTCTGCTATAGCTTGAAGAGATTCACTTTTCAAACTTGTTTTAAGAAACTTAGAAACTTTAATAAATCAGTTGTGAATTTTTTGTTACACCATTGATAAAATAGTGATATTTTATAGCAAACAGCCAAATGATTTTATTAGTGATTCATGTGTAAAAAAATATAAGGGAGATAATTCTAAAATGTGTAATATTTCACGTTAAATTTAAAGATTGATTTAAGAAATATGAATTGAAGGAGTCATTACGAAATTTGTGATACAAACTTTTCAGTGTTTTGTCCAAATCCAACAATATTTAATTTGTAGTCCATGAATTTAAAGATTGATTTAAGAAATATGAATTGAAGGAGTCATTACGAAATTTGTGATACAAACTTTTCAGTGTTTTGTCCAAATCCAACAATATTTAATTTGTATTCCATGAATTTATAGATTGATTTAAGAAATATGAATTGAAGGAGTCATTACAAAATTTGTGATACAAACTTTTCAGTGTTTTGTCCAAATCCAACAATATTTAATGTGTAGTCCATGAACAGGTTTTGATTTAATTATAGAATTTTATTTAAAGATACTACTGCTATACCTGTAACTTCAGTGCTTCCTTGTTACTGATAAATCATCATCAATTTTCTGAGTATGTTGAATGACCCAAATATTCCCAAAGAGAATGGAAAGGAAATTACTCCAAAATTGTCATATAAAATATGAATAAGACAATGAATGGTCGGCAGAAGACATTTATAATACATAGCTTAACTCAGATAGTCACACTCTGAAAGATCCTGTCCATTAGAACATATAACAAGGACAGCTGTTTACTTGTACATGTGGTGTATGTATATATGTATCAATCTATCTATGTTACAAAAGATAAGAAATATTTCCATCTCGTAACAACTTAACTGTTGTTAGCCCTTTCCTACAATTTTTATCTTGGTGAATTGGTACTTGGTACAAACACACCTCTGAGGAAAATTTTTAGCCCTCGAGTATTGATAGGTGAAAGTATTTAGTCTGATAACCATCGCCCATCAACACCTGGACAGGTGTGAAATATAGGAATCTGGTTAGTACCAGGGCAAGGGTCATTACAAGATGTTGATTACAGATGAAGTATCAGTTTAAACCAGGCTCCATAAACATGAGTATTCCTCGATCCCTTTGTACCTTTGTACTCTGGGTAAAGTCACACGAATCCTGAAGATTGAAACATGATTTAATTTGGACAGTGACAAATGTTATGTAAACTCGGGATTGATTTGTGGAATTACGGAACATTTCTGAGAATATCTGAGATCTAGATTGTCATTACCATTTGATTTTAAGCTATTAAATATCGTGATTGTATCGAAAACCAAAGAGACACTGTCACAGATTTGGTAATTACAGTTAAGTGTTTGGTCGTTAGGGTGTTATATTGCTAGTAATCAGGTGTATTGTGTTCATTACGATTACGTAACATCACCATCAGTCCAACCTTTATCGCTGAAGTTAATGTAACTCAAGGTATTCATAATATAAAGATTGACCCAGGGGAGATCGGTAGCACTTTATAAGTGAATTGAATGTGTTGTATATTTCACTTCCTGTCGGTGATAGATTTCATCAGTAATGGATGTCAGAGATTTGGGGTTCAGATGGGTTGAATATAGAATTATTTTATTGTCCTCCTTGATTCTAATTATCAAATGGTACTTTTTTTACATCAGATTTATTCAATTCCCTTTTGATTGGAAATGGATCTGCAATTAATTCATTAATGTATACTCTAAGTATACATATAAGTACAGATGTTTATCTATAACTTTGCAATATTGGAATTCCAAAAAGGATTGTTATGATAATCACTTAAAAAAATGAAAATTTAATCTTAATTCATTTTAAAGTTAGAGGTTTAAAGCGTCACCCTCGACTGTATTAATTTTGTATGGTATGACTTTTGTATGTTAGATATACAGTCTCATGTTTTATAAATCACAAATATACCAAACAAATTCCTGTTTATAGCGGTCACCTGTTATAACAAATATCAGTCTATAAAAAGCACCTGTTTCATATACATATATATATATATATATATATATATATATAAGTAAAAGACACTATATATATATATATATATACAAAATACTTGTCATAAAAAGGCTATCTGTATATAACAAACACCTGTCTATGAAGGTCACCTGTATAAAAAAATCAACTGTCTATAAAGGGCACCTGTATATATTAAATACCTGTCTATAAAGGTCACCTGTATACATGTCTGTCCTGTGATCTGTAAGACCTTTGCACTATATAACTTTCGATTTCCCATGTAATAATATTCATTAGTATAAAGACCACTTTTCTGTGCTCCCTGGAATGGCTTTTACTAGAGACATGTTTGAGTGTACTGATTCATTTCTCCAGTTCAAATTAAAAAGGAAACAAAATTCAGCATCAAAGTATAATATCAGAAATCACAGTATGTTTTATTCACCCATGTCTTGAAAAATATCTTATGATGTAAATGATTTCAGAAGGCAGTTTTCATATTGTGCCTGGTCAGCTAGTTATGTGTATAACCATTTACAAATGTAAACAGGACGATATTTGGACGTTTGAGTGTAAAAGTGGATTGTAGATTAAAAAGTTTGTATAAATTTACTGTGAAGAATGATTCTTATGTTTATGTATCACACCCTTAATCCAAGTCTCTATGAATAAATTAAAAGTATATTTATCAGCAGTGTCACTAGATTCTCCTGTCAACAAACTCAACACTCTTGATTGTCCAAACTGACACTCACAACAGACCTGTGAACAAACTTCACAATAATTTTATCATTTAGACACATCTAGAGGGCCAGGACATCGGATGGGCAGGGAGTATTAGATCGGTGGAGAGACAAGGATAGCCCTCTCCAATAGCTCTTTCATTGGACATGGACAAACAAACTAAATAGTAAATGATTTGGACAAACTTCCACTCCATTGTAGCTGGACATGTTTGAAGTTAATATTATCATGTTGTAGGAGACATCAAACTTTGACTTTAATCCCTGATCAATGTTAAACATTTGGGTGACATCTCGAAATCTGAATAGCGAAGTGGGATAGAATAAATAACTCTGTCGTAACAATTATCTCATCAACGGAAAGTCCTAACCTTGGTTAAACACACCAGGATAGGACCAACGTTGCAGGATACAAATAATTCAAATTCTGAAGTTCTGTAAGGTAGAGCAGAATAACAGATAGGTGATTTAGTTGATGGTATCTCACACCAACGATTGTCTGTACACCAGTAAACAATGACTGCCACCAGCTCTCTCTATCCACTGTGTGATATCCTAAATAGTTTAGAAACCACCACAAGCAAAATCTTTTGTCTAGAATAATAGAAAATAGATAATGGAAGTGATTTGGAAAGCCCAAATCCTTTGTTGTTTTTTCTGTTAAATGATATTTCGTTAAGTGACACTGGTAAAAATGATATTATGTCAGACGCAGTGTGTTTAAACAGGAAGTTCGTGTATACACAGGTTAAAATTTCAGGTGTGATTGTGTCAGCGATAGGTAAAAAGAGGTACAGCAGTCAAAATAACAACTCTATGATTGTCATTTTAACTTTCAATAAAAGAAAACATTTCCCTTGACAAAAGTACATCTTACAGCGTGTCCCTCACCCTATAACCTAGTTTGACAATAGAGAGTAGACTTTTGTTAATGTTATGATGAAATGTTTTAACAGTGTTCCAAGATCTAAGTAGTTATATTACAGTTTACAGAACCTATAGAAAGAATATTCACTTACACAGAAGTTTATCTAAAAAAAAGTGATAAAGAATATTTTTTTGTGAACAAACAAGTTTTACCAGTTAAATTACTCAACGGTTCATTCCTATGATTCATATGCTTAGCGTGTTGTTTAAACCTTTATTTTAAAATTTGAACGAAAAGTCGTTTATCTACATGACATGTAATAAAGCAACAAAATATTTCTATGAAAAAATTTGTTAAACTAGAAATATCATACTTGAAGACATTTTAGCTCAAAGGCTGAAATTATTAAAGTAGTAATATGAAACATCAAATAATTGATTTAGCAAAAGACACTTACTCTTCTAGAACATTTGGTCTTAACCCCCTCATACTTTTCCAGGAGTCTCCTTTTAAATATTTCTCTTGTCCATGTGTTGAATTTGAGTTTGGATTATGACTATGTTGACATGTTGGTATTTTAAAAATTTTGTAATAAATGAAGTTAGATTGCAGATTATTAACCTTTATATATGTTCTATCAAATTTAAAAGAAAATTTAGACTGTCAAGTGGTTTAATTCATTAGATAATGAAATCAAGATATTTTAGTGTTTTCCTTCTGGTTTCAGACTTTTATATCGCAGCAGTCGCCAAATCGTACTACTTTGGCAAGGCGGGGGGACGATCCAGCACAAGACGAGCTTCATCGTATGGCATCCATACGACTTCATGAAAAACTGATGCATTCACATAACAAACCACTGATCTACCATCCAGACGAGGTAAAAGATAACACATTTACAATAGCTTTACAATTATTTTCAGGAAAAAAGATTTATTTTATAAAATGCAAAATATAGTTCTAATTTCAATATTTCTGAAGAGTTGCATAATTGATGCTTACAGCTTACAAGATTCAAAATTTACAAAATTACAAGGTCAAAATTGTCAGATTTAAATTATAAAATAAAAAGAATTTTGAAAATTATTTTTCGTTATTTCAAAGCAATGAATATTTCAAAAAATTCTGTATATTTTTTTATGAAGTTAATACTTTAATTTAAATCCTAATAAATTAGATTTATCAATACATTTATGCTCTATAAGGGTTCTTCAAGTTAAAACTTCTAATATTTAGAACCTGTGGGAAAAATATGAAGGATACAGGACTTTTGTTGGTCATGAAATTATTTACAATTTGAATTGTCAATAGATATTTTATATCGGGCCAATTTTTTTTGCAATGTAAACAATTAGTTGTGATCCTGGTATCGGGTGGTGCTGGGACTGAGAGGCTAAGCTTGTTAATTATGTGTAGCTGACATTATGAGTCAGCCGTCCTGTAAGGTCAGTGGTAGACACAGTCTACAAGTGGATAAGTCTAGATTTATATATTTAAACTTTTGTGGTGAAAATGACACATGTTGTTGTAATTAATGCCAAATTCCTTTCCATACTTTTCATTGTGATTTCCAAGTTTGGGAAGAATGGCAGGATTAAATTGGGATTACTTTTACGTAAGGATAGGCCTGTAGAGTAGTCATCGCAGGTCTCTGTGTCAAAACTACAGCCTTTCTCTCCAAATGTCACACAATCTCATTCTTTGTGACAAATCCACAGCTTTGCTCTGTGTGAATTTTATACAAAGCAGGGAGAGTGTGAATACTACCGAATACCACCACCTATAATTCCTTTGTTGTCAACATTACCAAACACAATTCAATTAATGTCATTTAATTAAGGGGGAAAATTGAACATGAAAAATTGTATCTGGTAGGGAAATCAAAGTGTTGCCTACCTAGGAGATCATCTTGATAATTTTCTTCTTTTTTTTTTTTAAATTTCAATTTACGTCTCTTTATTGTTTTGATATTTAAACATTATGTTTATTACCTATTCAGAGTAACACATGTATTTTACAACTTCTCCTACAATTGATGGTAATTGTAATCTTGATTTCTTATAAAACTGTGAAATAATTTTTTGAAAATCGTATTTAAGTTAAAAACATTCATTAAAACTAAAGAGAATATTTATTAATATTTATAGTTTATTGGTTATTCAAGTCTGGAAATATTTAGATGGAGGTTATTACTATAGTCTTAATAGTATGATCAGTTATATGAATATATTATTTACAAGTGTACTACATAGGCTGGTGAACCAAAATTGGAGTATGTTGATGGGTTGACTAAGTTTGATAAAATATGTAAGATTACCTGATAAAATCTAGGTTCAGTGCAAACATTTAGGTGATCAGGATCATGATATCCAGTTTTTCACGCACAATTTCGTCTACATATCTTTCAATCTATCAGTCATTCAGAAAAAGTGAAGGGTTGAGTTTTTGTTATGTATTTTATGAAACTGTGAACAGAAAAAAATCTGGCCTGCCATGATAATGAACAAAAATTATTGATAATCGTCTGGAAATAAAATAATGACAATAAAAAGTGAATAAAGTTGTGGATGATTCATATGCAGATTGAAGAATTAAATGTAAATCATATTATTGTGATATGATTTTGTCTGAGAGTGACATTTTGTTAATAATAGACCAGATTGTAAGAATATGCATGGTTGGATCTGATGAAGAAAAGAACAGACAAAACAGATGAGACAACAATGGTAGAAAGTGAGGAGAATGCGATATGTCAGGGAATATTTCTATAGATATTGGACATGGCTTTAGATTACTGCTTTGTAATGTCTGATAATTCTATCCAGGTTTTCCCTCCCTCGGAGGTAATGTTCAGGAAATAATTCTAGCTTTCTGTCTTCTTTAACAGAAGGCGGACTTTAGTTTTAGAAGGTACAATTTCTAACTGTGTGTGTACCAAACTGGTCATTGTGACTATAGACACGTCAAATGTGGTTTCTTTGTGGGGCAGTCCTAATCAGAAACGATCACTGCTGGGGTGTCCAGTGTCCACTCAACACCTCTGACCAGGGTTCTGACACCAATGACTGCTGGACATGACAGCTCTATTGGGGAAAATGTTACACTGGACATAATCAGAGGTCTCCTTCGAACTCTCTCCATGTTTTTGTCCACTTCCCACCAGTCGCAATCTGTTGCTTTTTTGTACATGTTTGACATTGTCCTTTCATCCTATTCATCACCAATTAGGTCTCTCTGAACATGGTACCTCAGCCTGCCAAAACAGCCACTTAACTTATAAAAAAAGTCAAGTTCAGGTATTTTTAAAGAGGTAATAGTAACTGTGATTATAAGGTCACATAGTCACTTCCTGATAAAGGTTAAATTCACACGTTTATCAGGAACATATTTTTACCGGACACAACTTGATCACATGTTTGTGAAATTTGGGTGATTCAGATGAAAATGGTCACAATAATATGTAATAAAGGAAATGTGATGACTTGATTTTGAAGGCTTTAAAATATTGATTATGCCTGTGTTTTTCCTGAAGTTCTCCTGAAATTTTAACTTTCTGTTGATAAGTGATATACTTTTTGTTTCATAAAATGAACTACTGTGATAAGTTCAAAGATAAGTCATCAATTTAGAAAAAGAGGGAATAGAATTTTTTTTAACGAGGTATTTTTTAATACTTGCAATTGTTGAATGGAACTGAATTCTTAGCTTAAATTGTTTGAATAAATAACAGTTGACTAAACAGGAAAAATCAATAAACCATCAGTCAGTTTAAACATTTACATCCTCTTTCAATTTTTTGTTTTTCAAAATATAGAACTCTCCACTCCTAATACTGAATATGATCAATGAATGTCGCCTGGAGGTATTCAACCACTTGATTTACTATTTTTTCCTCTAGAAGTGTTTCCCTGGGACTCTTGACCAGATGTTGCCCCTAAGAAGAGACATTCATCTTACTTTAGTGTATTATATATATATTTTTTTATTTTTTTTTTTTTTTTGTTTTGTTCAAATTGTTGATAAATTTTCTTTGTGAGTATTCACTCAATATTGAAAATATGACCCATACTATGTAGGCAGAAGTTTCTCTCCTTGATAATGTCAAGATTTTTACTAAACAAAAGAATTACAGTATATTATTTACAACAGCAATGTTTGTCAGATTTAGGTCATGTCTTTAAATGGTTAAGAGTAAGAGATAAATCTATGTCATTAAAAATCTGTCGGTTTATTGAGTCAGTATCTACACAACAACCAATAAGCTCCTAGATAGACCTGCACCGTCTTGATGAAATTACTGAAATCACTTAAAGTACTTACAAAACTTTCCTATCTATGAAATATATCTTTAAAATTAATTAGAACTAGAATCACATTTAATGGCTTTTTTTTTTTTATCTATTTAATTAGATTTGTTTTTGAATTATGTTGATTCCCCTGGTATCTGGAATTGGTATCAATAGTTGAGGGTGTTTAAATTGTTGTGTAAATATCTGGAATATTTCTGTAGATTTACAGGTGTGGTGTTTAGAATGAGTATGTAAATTTCCAGTAGTTAACAAAATTATTTTATTTCGGGACATTTTTGTCAGGTTCGTAATGTCAATAAAATGAAAGTTCTTATAGCACAGCCACAAAAGTTGATTGATTCCTTACCATCTTGCACACTATATATGTCAGTGCATCAAAACGGCCACATGTTAAAAGAGCTTTAATTCAATTCTAAAATAATCTTTAGTGTTATAGGCGTCTTAATGATTTCATTGAGTAATATTCTAATTAGTATGACATGAAACTGGGCATGTTTGATGCTCATTGGTTTGCCTGTTGGTTCTGTTGTTGTAAACCTTGTTCTCATTTGAGAAACCTGACATTGCTTACTTGGATTGACCAGGGTTTACATGGCAGGTTTCATCAGTGAAGCACAAGGTGCTTGTTCTTCATCCTCATACCTTTTTTTTAATCTCTGTGAAAAATGTTTCTGTTATTTATATTTTGCCTACCTTTCATGAATTTTAGTTCAGAATATAATGAGTTATTATTATTTTCATTTTTTAATTAACAGAATCTAATTTTGAAAGAAACTTTAGTACCAGTTATTTAATCTAATTTACAATTTCCTTTATGAAAACTTTTAAAATCATTAAACAGGGTATAAGTTACGAGTAATTTGCAAATTAATCAATCATTAACTAGGGAGAACAGAACTATTGGTGTTGAATTTTGATTCCAGTTACAAGTTTCAGATATTTGCAACTTAAACCAGTTAAACTTAAACAGTTTATCCTTTTTTGTCATTTCAGAATCGACAGTTATTACTGCTGAAAAAAGGGTTAGAGGACTCTCGCAGCGACAACTCAGGGGAGGTAACCACTGACAGTGGTCGAGGCGGCAGTGAAGAAGATATGCATCATGCCAGTATCATGATATAGAAAGAAAAGGAATTGGTTCACGTCGAAAAAGGTAAATCAATAAATTTGGTATATTAAAATACACTATTATCATCCTCCTTGTCAGTAATTTTTAATCTATCTTTTTTTAATTCATTTTTTATGTATGTGTGTATATTTTAATTTGTATTTACCTTCAATCATCAGATCATGAAATAAAAAAATGAAATTAAATAACATAAGAGTTATCTGATTGTTCGAGTTCTTTCTCCCAGTTGATCAAATGAGTTGACAGAATGGACATTGTTTAATGTCAATTTAATGTGCCAAGTGGCTAAGCCTGTGCATTCTTTGTCATATTGACTTTTAAAAATACTGAAAATCTACAGTCACAGGCAAAATGATTTCAATTTATGTTCTAGATGATTGATTTTTTTTTTCAGACAGTTTTACATGACATGGCAGTTAAAGAAAAATGATATTGAACTATAAATAGACCAAGTATTGGTGATATTAAAGCTGGTTTCAACTATGGGCTGAAGTCAGATGAGGTCAACCCAAGACTGATCGTAAGGAATACAGCCAAATATATTGCTGACCCATTCTTAAGCTGAGCACAACAAGTCATTGCCAGGTGGAAATCTGTTTATCCAGGTAAATATTGTACTTAATATATTTATGGTTATAAACTCTCCCCATCCCCATATCTTCTGCTGTTTAGTAGAATTATTACTGTATTTATCAAGTAATAAGTCCATGTCTGGTAATAAGCCCACCCACATTTACTGCTGTTTAGTAGAATTATTGCTGTGTTTAACCAGTAATAGTTCATGCCTAGTATTGAGCCTACCCATATTTACTCCAATGGGTAATGTTGTTTCATTGTTCTGTAGAAATCTCACCCCGACTTTTTAGTTTTTAGTTTAGAGTTGTATGTTAGCCCCTATTTCATTGTAGGATAAATATGTAATGTCTCAACAGTTTTGGGAGTTAAAAGTGGTTAATACCTCCTTAAAAGTTTTATAAGTAAAGTAGGAAACTAATATTTATCTAGACTTTTGTTTGAAATTCTGAGAAAGATGGTCGAGTACCTGTAATTACAAAATTAAAGGACCACCAGGTAGATGATATAGAAATTCTGAGAAAGATGATCAAGTACCTGTAATTACAAAATTAAAGGACCGCCAGGTAGATGATACAGAAATTCTGAGAAAGATGATCGAGTACCTGTAATTACAAAATTAAAGGACCACCAGGTAGATGATATAGAAATTCTGAGAAAGATGATCGAGTATCTGTAATTACAAAATTAAAGGACCGCCAGGTAGATGATACAGAAATTCTGAGAAAGATGATCGAGTACCTGTAATTACAAAATTAAAGGACCACCAGGTAGATGATATAGAAATTCTGAGAAAGATGATCGAGTACCTGTAATTACAAAATTAAAGGACCACCAGGTAGATGATATAGAAATTCTGAGAAAGATGATCGAGTACCTGTAATTACAAAATTAAAGGACCGCCAGGTAGATGATATAACGATTTGATATATAGAAACAAGTTAGAAAAGTAGCGTTATACACAGTGTTTTTTTTATCTAGAGGTGGTCTGTAATGACAGAGTTCTGTGTTTCTACAATAATGAAGTTGTAATTGGTCTTCTGAGTCTCTCCCTGCTCAGTTACTGTATACTTCCAGATGAAGGGTTAAGGACCCTTAGTTCTGCCCAATTTCCTTTCACCTCTCTTTAAACGGATTCATTCTCTTTTACTCCTGTTTATAATTTTTTTTCTTTTTTATGTCTTTCCAGATTGATTCAGCCTTGCCATGGAATGAAACTTCTCAGGAAAATTGATTTTTTATTGTGCTTAAAGCAACAAGACTTTGAAAGTTAATTGTTGTAATTGTTCCGATATGCCTTCCAAAGGAGACATTTATTTTTTTCATGAGATTCACAATGTTTACTTTCACTGATGCTGCTGGTGAAAATATATTTTCATATCTCTACAAAATGTTGTAACCACTCACAAAATTGGCTGATTATATGATAATTAAATGATAACATGACACAATGTAAATTATGATCTCAAGCCTGAAAAAAAGTTATCTTTGACAGCCAATCATGAACCATTTCTCATCAAGCAATCATAAGCCATCTCTCATCAACCAATCAGAATTATCTGCTCATAAATGTAGACAAATTACCTTTTGTCATATTGTTATTGCTATGAAATGTTATTTATTTTCTAGTCCAGTAATAATTTCAATTTGTAAACATTTATTACCGTGACTGAAACTGTTTTGTACTGATATTTATTTTGTTATTGTTTTATATACAACAGTAATAAACAAACTAAAAACCATTCTGTCTTTTTATATTATTTGTCTTTTTTTTTCATTCATGGAACTTCTTAGTCAAGCACAGCACACTAGTCAGACTATTTTCTAAAAAAAAAGTCCACATTTGGTAATAGGCCCACCCACATCTACTTTAATTTTAGTAGAAATGTAATGCAAACTAAAGCTATCACATTGTCCTGTAATAAGCCAACCTCGTCACCATAAGCTCACCTTGTTCCAAGGAGCCCACTTTATTACAACCAACCCACCTATTTACAATACACAAGCCCCCCTCATCACAATAAGTCTTCCTCACAATAGTATGCATACCTCACCACAATAAGTATACCTCACCACAATGAGTCCACATTATCACAATAAGTATACCTCACCACAATGGACCACTTTATCACAATGGACCACATTATCACAATGAGTATACCTCACCACAATGGACCACATCATCACAATGAGTCCACATTATCACAGTAAGTATACCTCACCACAATGGACCACATTATCACAATAAGTATACCTCACCACAATGGACCACTTTATCACAATAAGTATACCTCACCACAATGGACCACATTATCACAATGAGTATACCTCAACACAATAGACCACATCACCACAATGGACCACATTATCACAATGAGTATACCTCAACACAATAGACCACATCACCACAATGGACCACATTATCACAATAAGTATACCTCACCACAATGGACCACATCATCACAATGGACCACATTATCACAATGGACCACATTATCACAATGAGTATACCTCACCACAATGGACCACATCATCACAATGAGTCCACATTATCACAATAAGTATACCTCACCACAATGGACCACATTATCACAATAAGTATACCTCACCACAATGGACCACTTTATCACAATGGACCACATTATCACAATAAGTATACCTCACCACAATGGACCACTTTATCACAATGGACCACATTATCACAATGAGTATACCTCACCACAATGGACCACATTATCACAATGAGTATACCTCACCACAATGGACCAGATTATCACAATGAGTCCACATTATCACAATAAGTATACCTCACCACAATGGACCACATTATCACAATAAGTATACCTCACCACAATGGACCACTTTATCACAATGAGTCCACATTATCACAATAAGTATACCTCACCACAATGGACCACATTATCACAATAAGTATACCTCACCACAATGGACCACTTTATCACAATGAGTCCACATTATCACAATAAGTATACCTCACCACAATGGACCACATTATCACAATAAGTATACCTCACCACAATGGACCACTTTATCACAATGGACCACATTATCACAATGAGTATACCTCACCACAATGGACCACATCATCACAATGAGTCCACATTATCACAGTAAGTATACCTCACCACAATGGACCACATTATCACAATAAGTATACCTCACCACAATGGACCACTTTATCACAATGGACCACATTATCACAATAAGTATACCTCACCACAATGGACCACATTATCACAATAAGTATACCTCACCACAATGGACCACATTATCACAATGAGTATACCTCAACACAATAGACCACATCACCACAATGGACCACATTATCACAATGAGTATACCTCAACACAATAGACCACATCACCACAATGGACCACATTATCACAATAAGTATACCTCACCACAATGGACCACATCATCACAATGGACCACATTATCACAATGGACCACATTATCACAATGAGTATACCTCACCACAATGGACCACATCATCACAATGAGTCCACATTATCACAATAAGTATACCTCACCACAATGGACCACATTATCACAATAAGTATACCTCACCACAATGGACCACTTTATCACAATGGACCACATTATCACAATAAGTATACCTCACCACAATGGACCACTTTATCACAATGGACCACATTATCACAATGAGTATACCTCACCACAATGGACCACATTATCACAATGAGTATACCTCACCACAATGGACCAGATTATCACAATGAGTCCACATTATCACAATAAGTATACCTCACCACAATGGACCACATTATCACAATAAGTATACCTCACCACAATGGACCACTTTATCACAATGAGTCCACATTATCACAATAAGTATACCTCACCACAATGGACCACATTATCACAATAAGTATACCTCACCACAATGGACCACTTTATCACAATGAGTCCACATTATCACAATAAGTATACCTCACCACAATGGACCACATTATCACAATAAGTATACCTCACCACAATGGACCACATTATCACAATGAGTATACCTCAACACAATAGACCACATCACCACAATGGACCACATTATCACAATAGGCACACCTCACCACAATGGACCACATTATCACAATGGACCACATCATCACAATGGACCACATTATCACAATAAGTATACCTCACCACAATGGACCACATTATCACAATAAGCATACCTCACCACAATGGACCACATTATCACAATGAGTCCACATTATCACAATAAGTATACCTCACCACAATGGACCACATCACCACAATGGACCACAGTATCACAATAAGTATACCTCACCACAATGGACCACATTATCACAATGGACCACAATATCACAATGAGTATACCTCACCACAATGGACCACATCACTACAATGGACCACAGTATCACAATAAGTATACCTCACCACAATGGACCACATTATCACAATGAGTATACCTTAACACAATAGACCACATCACCAAAATGGACCACATTATCACAATAAGCATACCTCACCACAATGGACCACATTATCACAATGGACCACATCACCACAATGGACCACATTATCACAATATGTATACCTCACCACAATGGACCACATTATCACAATAAGTATACCTCACCACAATGGACCACATTATCACAATGAGTCCACATTATCACAATTATACCTCACCACAATGGACCACATTATCACAATGAGTATGCCTTAACACAATAGACCACATCACCACAATGGACCACATTATCACAATAAGCATACCTCACCACAATGGACCACATTATCACAATGGACCACATCACCACAATGGACCACATTATCACAATAAGTATACCTCACCACAATGGACCACTTTATCACAATGAGTCCACATTATCACAATGAGTATACCTCACCACAATGGACCACATTATCACAATGAGTATGCCTTAACACAATAGACCACATCACCACAATGGACCACATTATCACAATAAGCATACCTCACCACAATGGACCACATTATCACAATGGACCACATCACCACAATGGACCACATTATCACAATAAATATCCACCACAATGGACCACATTATCACAATAAGTATACCTCAACACAATACCTCACCACAATGGACCACATTATCACAATGAGTATACCTCACCACAATGGACCACATCATCACAATGGACCACATCATCACAATGGACCACAATGGACCACATTATCACACCACAATGGACCACATTATCACAATGGACCACATTATACCTCACCACAATGGACCACATTATCACAATCACAAGCATCACACAATGGACCACATTATCACAATTACCACAATGGACCACATTATCACAATGGACCACATTATCACAATAAGTATACCTCACCACAATGGACCACATCACCACAATGGACCACATTATCACAATAAGTATACCTCACCACAATGGACCACATCACCACAATGGACCACAGTATCACAATAAGGACCACATCACCACAATGGACACACAGTATACCTCACCACAATGGACCACATTATCACAATAAGTATACCTCACCACAATGGACCACATCACCACAATGAGTATACCTCACCACAATGGACCACACAATAAGTATCACAATGGACCACATTATGGACCACATTATCACAATAAGTACCTCACCACAATATCACAATAACATACCTCACCACAATGGACCACATTATTACAATGAGTATACCTTAACACAATAGACCACATCACCACAATGGACCACATTATCACAATAAGCATACCTCACCACAATGGACCACATTATCACAATGGACCACATCACCACAATGGACCACATTATCACAATAAGTATACCTCACCACAATGGACCACATCATCACAATGAGTATACCTCACCACAATGGACCACTTTATCACAATGAACCACATTATCACAATGAGTATACCTCACCACAATGGACCACATTATCACAATGAGTATACCTCACCACAATGGACCACATCATCACAATGGACCACATCATCACAATGAGCATACACATCAACCACAATGGACCACATTATCACAATGGACCACATCACCACAATGGACCACATTATGACAATAAGTATACCTCACCACAATGGACCACATTATCACAATGGACCACATTATCACAATGGTATACCTCACCACCACATCATCACAAAGTCCACATCACCACAATGGACCACATTATCACAATCATACATCACCACAATGGACCACATTATCACAATGAGTATACCTCACCACAATGGACCACATTATAACAATGGACCACATCACCACAATGGACCACATTATCACAATAAGTATACCTCACCACAATGGACCACATTATCACAATGAGACCACATCAACACAATGACCACATCACCACAATGGACCACCACAATGAGCATACCTCACCACAATGGACCACATTATCACAATGTATACCTCACCACAATCACATTATCACAATGACCACATCACCATACATCAACACAATAGACCACATCACCACAATGGACCACATTATCACAATAAGCATACCTCACCACAATGGACCACATTATCACAATGGACCACATCATCACAAGTCCACATTATCACAATGAGTCACCACAATACCACATCACCACAATGGACCACATTATCACAATGAGTATACCTCAACACAAGACCCTCAACACAATGGACCACATCACCACAATGGACCACATTATCACAATAAGCATCACAATTACCACAATGGACCACATCACCACAATGGACCACATTATCACAATAAGCATACCCTCACCACAATGGACCACATTATCACAATAAGTATACCTCACCACAATGGACCACATTATCACAATAAGTATACCTCACCACAATGGACCACATTATCACAATGGAGTATGGACAATCAACACAATGGACCACATCACCACAATGGACCACATTATCACAATAAGCATACCTCACCACAATGGACCACATTATCACAATGGACCACATCATCACAATGGACCACATTATCACAATAAGGACCACATCACCACAATGGACCACATTATCACAATAAGCATACCTCACCACAATGGACCACATTATCACAATGAGTCCACATTATCACAATAAGTATACCTCAACACAATGGACCACATCACCACAATGGACCACAGTATCACAATAAGTATACCTCACCACAATGGACCACATTATATCACAATGAGTATACCTCACCACAATGGACCACATCACACAATGGACCACAGTATCACAATAAGTATACCTCACCACAATGGACCACATTATCACAATGGTATACCTTAACACAATAGACCACATCACCACAATGGACCACATTATCACAATATGTATACCTCACCACAATGGACCACATTATCACAATAAGTATACCTCACCACAATGGACCACATTATCACAATGAGTATACCTCAACACAATAGACCACATCACCACAATGGACCACATTATGACAATAAGCATACCTCACCACAATGGACCACATCACCACAATGGGCCACATTATGACAATAAGCATACCTCACCACAATGGACCACATCACCAC
Source organism: Ylistrum balloti (assembly GCF_031769215.1). Lineage (NCBI taxonomy): Eukaryota > Metazoa > Mollusca > Bivalvia > Pectinida > Pectinidae > Ylistrum > Ylistrum balloti. Next base: position 112,733 of record NW_026783038.1, read on the forward strand.
AATGTACCACATTATCACAATGAGTATACCTCACCACAATGGACCACATTATCACAATGAGTATACCTCAACACAATAGACCACATCACCACAATGGACCACATTATGACAATAAGCATACCTCACCACAATGGACCACATCACCACAATGTACCACATTATCACAATAAGTATACCTCACCACAATGGACCACATTATCACAATGGACCACATTATCACAATAAGCATACATCACCACAATGGACCACATCATCACAATGAGTCCACATTATCACAATAAGTATACCTCACCACAATGGACCACATCACCACAATGGACCACATTATCACAATGAGTATACCTCACCACAATGGACCACATCACCACAATGGACCACATTATCACAATGAGTATACCTCACCACAATGGACCACATCATCACAATGAGGACACATTATCACAATGGACCACATCATCACAATGGACCACATCACCACAATGAGTATACCTCACCACAATGGACCACATCATCACAATGGACCACATTATCACAATGGACCACATTATCACAATGAGTATACATCACCACAATGGACCACATTATCACAATGGACCACATCACCACAATGAGACCACATTATCACAATAAGCATACCTCACCACAATGGACCACATTATCACAATAAGTATACCTCACCACAATGGACCACATTATCACAATGACCACATTATCACAATAAGCATACCTCACCACAATACCACATCACCACAATGTACCACATTATCACAATAGACCACATCACCACAATGGACCACATTATGACAATAAGCATACCTCACCACAATGGACCACATCACCACAATGGACCACATTATCACAATAAGTATACCTCACCACAATGGACCACATAATCACAATGGACCACATTATCACAATGGACCACATTAGTATACCTCACCACAATGGACCACATCATCACAATGGATCCACATTATCACCACAATGGACCACATTATCACAATGGACCACATTATCACAATAAGCATACATCACCACAATGGACCACATCATCACAATGGACCACATTATCACAATGAGTATACCTCACCACAATGGACCACTTTATCACAATGGACCACATTATCACAATGAGTATACCTCACCACAATGGACCACATTATCACAATGGACCACATCACCACAATGAGTCCACATCACCACAATGAGTATACCTCACCACAATGGACCACATCACCACAATGGACCACATTATCACAATAAGTATACCTCACCACAATGGACCACTTATCACAATTATCACAATGAGTCCACATTATCACAATGAGTATACCTCACCACAATGGACCACATTATCACAATGAGTATACCTCAACACAATAGACCACATCACCACAATGGACCACATTATCACAATAGGCATACCTCACCACAATGGACCACATTATCACAATGGACCACATCATCACAATGGACCACATTATCACAATAAGTATACCTCACCACAATGGACCACATTATCACAATAAGCATACCTCACCACAATGGACCACATTATCACAATGAGTCCACATTATCACAATAAGTATACCTCACCACAATGGACCACATCACCACAATGGACCACATTATCACAATAAGTATACCTCACCACAATGGACCACTTTATCACCATGGACCACATTATCACAATGGGTATACCTCACCACAATGGACCACATCATCACAATGGACCACATTATCACAATAAGTATACCTCACCACAATGGACCACATTATCACAATCACAAGTATACCTCACACACAATGACCACATCACATTATCACAATGGATTATCACACATTACCACAATACATTATCACAATGGACCACATCACCACAATGGACCACATCACCACAATGGACCACATTATCACAATAAGTATACCTCACCACAATGGACCACATTATCACATATCACAATGAGTATACCTCACCACAATGGACCACATCACCACAATGGACCACATATCACAATGTATACCTCACAATGGACCACATTATCACAAGACCACATTATCACAATGAGTATACCTCAACACAATAGACCACATCACCACAATGGACCACATTCACCACAATGACAATCACCACAATGGACCACATATCACTCCACATTATCACAATGGACCACATCACCACAATGGGCCACATTATGACAATAAGCATACCTCACCACAATGGACCACATCACCACAATGGGCCACATTATGACAATAAGCATACCTCACCACAATACCACATCACCACAATGTACCACATTATCACAATGAGTATACCTCACCACAATGGACCACATTATCACAATGAGTATACCTCAACACAATAGACCACATCACCACAATGGACCACATTATGACAATAAGCATACCTCACCACAATGGACCACATCACCACAATGTACCACATTATCACAATAAGTATACCTCACCACAATGGACCACATTATCACAATGGACCACATTATCACAATAAGCATACATCACCACAATGGACCACATCATCACAATGAGTCCACATTATCACAATAAGTATACCTCACCACAATGGACCACATCACCACAATGGACCACATTATCACAATGAGTATACCTCACCACAATGGACCACATCACCACAATGGACCACATTATCACAATGAGTATACCTCACCACAATGGACCACATCATCACAATGAGGACACATTATCACAATGGACCACATCATCACAATGGACCACATCACCACAATGAGTATACCTCACCACAATGGACCACATCACCACAATGGACCACATCATCACAATGGACCACATCACCACAATGGACCACATCACCACAATGGACCACATTATCACAATGGACCACATCACCACAATGAGTCCACATTATCGCAATGAGTATACCTCACCACAATGAGTATACCTCACCACAATGGACCACATTATCACAATGAGTATACCTCAACACAATAGACCACATCACCACAATGGACCACATTATCACAATAAGCATACCTCACCACAATGGACCACATCACCACAATGTACCACATTATCACAATAAGTATACCTCACCACAATGGACCACATTATCACAATGGACCACATTATCACAATAAGCATACATCACCACAATGGACCACATCATCACAATGAGTCCACATTATCACAATAAGTATACCTCACCACAATGGACCACATCACCACAATGGACCACATTATCACAATGAGTACCACTCACCACAATGGACCACATCATCACAATGGACCACATCACCACAATGAGTATACCTCACCACAATGGACCACATCACCACAATGGACCACATCATCACAATGGACCACATCACCACAATGGACCACATCACCACAATGGACCACATTATCACAATGGACCACATCACCACAATGAGTCCACATTATCGCAATGAGTATACCTCACCACAATGGACCACATTATCACAATGAGTATACCTCAACACAATAGACCACATCACCACAATGGACCACATTATGACAATAAGCATA